>NC_056742.1:317743099-317875599 GCF_019279795.1 Protopterus annectens | reverse complement strand
GTGGGGAAATTAAAAGTTAATAAGAGAAAGATCGTCACTTTGTATTCTCCCCCACAAAGTGCACCTCGGCCAGGAAGGGATCTGAAGTTCATGTTGAATAGATATGCATTTTTGTGATTATTATAATTATTATTATTATTGTCTTAGAATACAGTACTCGTTCTGTAAAATGGTATTTTTTTTCTTGTAGCAATCATTTCTGAATGCAGAATGTTGAAGTTATACGCACACTGGTGTGAGGTAGTTATAATCATAATATGAGCCAACTCAGAAGGGTTCCTAAAAACATATTGAGTGAGACACTTTTTTGGGCAAATCTCACTTCCATTTAATCAAAAAGTATTTAGTGATTCAATATTTCACAGAATCAGGAAGTGGCAATTGCAAACAATACTACCAGGGCTGTTGTAGCTCTAAGGCAATAGGGATTTCCCCCTTTCCCACAGTTGTGTGAGCTCAGGATTGTGATATATAAGTAAGATATGCGGAGTGCATCGCTCCCACAGGGAATAAGGAGCTGGACTCTACAGAAATGCTGCTTTTTTTTTTTTTTTTTTTAAGTACCATTTTGTGATATGGTGAAATAGTGATTCACTAAATACAATAAAATGTGTTCATTGAGTCTTCATGACTCCACTCAAAATTCCTTTCCACTACGGTCTGTATCAGGGCAGTAATTTTCTATTGTTGTTTCACATCTAAGCAGGCATAGAACAGCAAGTGCTCTTTGAATCCATTGACTGTGAAGGGCCACTGAAATATTAAGTTTCCATACATCTTCTTGATACCAGTCCAAATAACTGTGTTGTTTCTCCTGAACAGGGTAGGACTGGAAAGCCGATAACTAAATAAATGCCAGTTTGATTATCCCTTTGCCTTACATTTACAAAAGAAAGTTGTTCCCTGATCCTCTGAAACTAAGATCCAACAAAGGAGTTGATGCCTTCGCTATATATTTCATAAAGGTGTCAGTGAAGGATATTTGTATTTATGATACATATTCTGAAGTGCACGTTTTTTTAAATACTGCAGCATGACTTTACATTTCAGTAGTGTCATAAATGAGTACTGTTTCCTGCAACATATTTTTTCCATTTAATAAAAAATGTAGGCCTCTTACTTGTGTCAAGTTTCTTAATCGATGCGTAGTTTACTGGTATTCTCTTTGTAAATTTTCATTTTTGCTCTACTGGAGAGTGTTGCTATGACCCTCTGATTCATAGTTCTCTGAAAGTCTGTTTTTGCCTTCTGATTAGGATTGTCCCTGCTTCTGATCAGAGGCAAAAATGTAATGGCTCAACCCTGCAACCATATGGAGAATTATAGGTCAGGTAACTAAGCAGGTCACAATGACTCTCCACAACAGCTTAAAACTGAACATTTCTGAGTAGAATACTCCAAAACGTCATACCAAACTACTGAGACCCCTAAAAAGACATAGTTTGTCTATTTTTTTCTAATTCACTGGGAAAAAATGTTTTGGGGAGCACAGCACTCCTTCAGTGATGCATTTTTCTTTTAATTCCCTCTCTAATTGCTGGGGGAATCAGTGGAGAAATGAAGACTAACTGCCTCGACATAAAAAGGCCTTGTTAACTTTAATTCTGGTGGCTGACAAAAAAGCAACTACAAGGAAATGGAAATTAAAGTCTAAACCAACAGTATTCAAAGTAGTGAATATAGTAACAGAGATAAAAGAACTGGAAGTGTGATCTTTAAAAAAGGGTCGAAGTAAACTACATAGAAAAAATATGGAAAGTGTGGGAACAATACATGCAGAATAATATTTTGTATGAGGAATGGGGTTTAAGGGAAGGCAGGAACTGATCAATTTATGTAATGTTGGATTGATAATGATTGTATAAAAGCATGTATGTGATGTATGTTAACATATTTCATTTTCTTTTGTATAAATGTCTATTCACCTATGTCTTAAGTGATAATTTAATCAAGGTGTTTAAAAGAGAAATAAAAAAGAGCTACTGGACATGATTAATGTGAAGAAGTCTGGTTAGGGTTTTGCCATAAATCTGCATGTTGAAGTGAATCTGCCTTCAAAGTCACCTTCTCCTACTTAGATTGTTTTGTGGAGGTCAGAGCTCCTAGAATTCCTTCTCAGGTCATTCTTTTGAGACTGCACTGGGGCTCTGGTAGGAAAGACATGGGAAAACATGGGGTCTGTCCTGCACTTCATCAGAGTGGCTTTGCTAGTGTCACTAACAACTTGCCAGAAGGATCTGGCTGGCCTTTCAGGGAAACATTTGTAATCTGAATACCACAGAAGCACTGTCTAGTGACAGATTTATAAACAGGACCTTCAAACATCTACAGATATGACAAACATCTAACTAGTGTACATTTAATGCTGGGGAACTGACAGTTCAGCTATAGAAGAAACACAAGAACTCCAGCCTGGCATGAGCATATTGCTTTCATTGTAAATTATATGCATGTACTTAAATGGAGCAAAGCTGTACTGCAGTGGTTTATAGCAGATTAATAGTGTGGCTTGTTTAGTCTGAAAGCTTCTAGTTCAGAGTCTTTAATTTTGTGATTCGTGTTGATTAGCCTTGCTAGACAAGATGGTTATCTAACCACATTCCAGTTATTCATAACTAATGATTCCTTTCAATGAGTATTTCCATAAATAGCAAGACTGCAGAGATGGTTGCCATTTGGCCTTTTAGTGTTCAGTCCCTGAAGTCATAGATACTGTTCATATTGGCATAGGAACTAGAATACCTCTTCTGCAGCTGATTTTGCACATCCTAGCAAAAGATAGAAAGTTCTTTCTTAAATGACTGTTTACTTTATTCCTTTGTTAAGCTGGTAAGCCCACTGGACTCAGGAGCTTTATTTGTAGAGCACTGCTGTAAAAACTGCTTGCATCCAAAATTGCAAAACATGAAGCTCCTAAACAGTACCAAGAAAGCATTATTTGGGGGGGTGGTAAGTACCCATGGAGAGTTGTCCCTTTCCCACACACCCTTTTGCTTATATTCAGTAAGTACAAGATCATACTGACTTTGAGAAAGAACATGCTGTTTTTCAATGTTTCTCCCTTATAGTGCAACTCCAGTCTCGACATAAAAGCACACTCAGGCATTAGAAGCCCAAGCAAATACAACCCGAGGAAAAGAAGAAACAGCAATAAAATTCAAGGAATTGTCTTATGAGAACATAAGGGGAAAAGCTTATCAAAAGGCCTGTTTTAAATATCTTAGTGTCATTCAGTAACATGTGGTCATTCACAGAAAACTGGTTGCAGACCTACAGGATGAAGCTGTACCATACCTGCTGTATACAAATGACTGAAATAACATGAGTTTAGAGATACTTGCAAGGGAATTCAGAAACAAGTTGCCCCAGAACAGGAACTTTACACAGGTTTTCATTACTTGTTAACAGGCAGAATCCTTAGTTTGCTTACTGACAGCTAGCCTGAATGAATGGATCAATGACTGACCACTTGCTTGTTTTATATGACAAGACTGAATGACCATTGTGCCGAACTATTGTACAGAAATGACAAAAGTAATCAAATTCTTGTCCTTGCAGTTTTTATGGTCATTCAATGCTAATGTATCTGCACTTAGTTATTTGACCCCATGTAAGATACAATGCTGCATAGCACCACTCAGTTTGTGATTTAGGCCTTACACTTCAGGTGAGGCAGAAGTACACATTGATGGCGAAGCAACAGAGTGGTGTACTGTACAATGCAAAGCTGATGTGTTCTACAGCAACCTCCTTAAATTTGAAAGTTCTCCACTGGTGCCCTGAGACTAATGGATTGTAAAACAGTACTCAGCACTGTGAGTTGTTTTGGGTCTGTGTTGTAGCTTTGCCATATCCTTGTATCCCAGCATAGTAATACCAGAGTGCTGAGACAGCTGCATCACCAGTGCAGGCTTATACTAGCATTGTTACATGGGAGCTGTAGTAGCAGCATCAGCATATGCTGGAGCTACTACCAGTGATACATTACTGTCCACTGGACTGCAGTGGATTATTCCATAATGTTGTGACTTTGCCACAACAGTGATATTACTGCCCTCATGATGGATTTGCTTGCGGATAGCCACATCTCAGCATAACATATTGGTATTAGTGTTAGCAGGAATTGTTCATTGTTGCACTGCCACTAAGTCTTAATGTGTGTTACTGTGTACAACACATCACATCACCTTTGTCTTGGAAAACCACTGAAAAGTCACATCAGGGTCATATACCAGTGTCTGGCAAATACTACATTATATCACCATCCATGACTCACTACAGCTTTAATAATGAAAGCATATCAAAGGCTCAGCTGTGTAGACATTCTGTGCAGCACCTATTGGTCTCCTGAATATTAAGGCTTAGGGACACAGACTGAGGGAATGGTAATGTGGAAGATTATTCACTGTCTCTCAAGCTGGCTGATGTAGCCAATGAGCCTGTCCCACTGGCTATTTTTATGTCGTAAATGCAGATTGCTTTTGAGAGACCAGTCAGCATAATGGTTAAGGTCTTCATCTCCCATGCACAAGTTACATATTTTGAGCCTGACCTCTAGCCAATGTCTCTTTGGAGTTTGCTTATTATCCCAGTGTCTCTGTGGGGTTTCTCACACTTCCAAAAACATCATGAGTGTTTCCATCTCAGACCAGCCTAGTATTGTTGCTGTGTGTAGCAGCACAGACTCTAGATGGTGCCCTGTAGGGAATAGAGTTGTACTGACCAACTGCTTTGGGTATCTACTGTAGTGCACAGTATCCTCGAGATATGAGAATATGGATCACAGACTGCATGCCATGGCAGGGTTAGCCACTCGACAGTGAAAATTATGGATCTAGGTGATTCAACTGTGTTGACTAATTCACCAAATGAGCATGAGTGTTTGATGGTGATAAGTGGGTAGAGGACCTGGACAACTCTAATCTATGCTAGGGACCCATGCTAATGTTGGGAGGGGTATATATGGTCTTATTGACCGATGTGTGCCTGCCATAAAGCTCAGCAGCCCTGGGCCAATAAGCTACTGTCTGGCTGGTGTCCAGTTGCCCAAGTTGGGTTACATTGGTTAGCTCTGTTGAGCGAAAGCTGGATGTAAATCCAATAAACCTGCCATATGTGAATGAAGAACTGATACATTCAGTGTAGGTTTACTGATAGGATGGAGCCTGGAAGTAGATGACATGATGCTAAGGAGGATGCTGGACATCCTATGTATCCAGGGTCCAAGATGGAAGAGCAGTGCAGCAAAGCCACTTGGTTTTGGTACTACTCACGAGGAGAACAGTCTAGAAATGGTGGAGGAATTGTGGTGAGGGAGATGCTTCAAAAGGCAATGAGGGCTGTCATCAGAAATAGTGGCAGACATATGGCCATCAGACACCAGCTTAATGATAAGCAGGATTCATAATCTCAGCCAATGCCCCACAGCAGGGTTGTGTTAGTGAGGAAAAGAGTGCATTCAGACAGCAGTTGCAGGACCTACTAGATAAGGCAGGGCAACATGAACTGGTGTTGATAATGGTTGACCTACATTCACATATCAGGACAGACAGAACTGGATATGAGGACTGTTTGGGTCCACATGGGTGGGGCAACAGGAATAAAAAAGGATAGGCCACTCTAGACTTCTGTCTGGCAAATTACTTAATAGTAGTCAACGCATACTACAGAAAGAGAGACAGTCACAAGGTAGACTTCCTCCTGGTAAGGAAATGGCACTGGGGTAGAATCAGTAATTGCAAAGTCATCCCCAGTGAAACAGTTAGCCCACAGCATAAACCACTGGTTACCACAGTCAGCTTCAAGCACTGGTCAGAGAAGGTTCTAAGGTCAACAGAGACTAGACTGAAGACCTGGAAGTTGACTGGAGAGAAAACACAACAATTCAAGGAATTACACAGGGCTCTAGCACCTCATGAAGAAGAGGAAATTGGTGGTGCTGAAGAAGAATGGCAGTGCCTAACAACAGCATGTGTGAGGAATATATGACAGATATAAAGCCAAGCTAGGTATGGTACATAAGGGAAGCTGGTAGTAGAATTCAGAAATCCAGGAAGTCATCAAAAGAAAGAAGGAGTGCAGGAAAGCGTGGGAGATAGAAAAGACAGACCATGCTAAGAAGGAATACTGGTTGGCTAACAAAGAGGCCAAAAATGAGTTGCAATAGCAAAGAACAAGGCATCAGATGCATTCTACCAGCCTCTGGAAAGTGACTCAGTAGATGGCACAAAGAAACAATATCAGGTTGTAAGGCAAAGACAGAAAGATAATGAAGATAGTCAGACACTCTTCATATAGGATGCCAGCAACAACCTGCTCACCAGTCCACAGGACATCATAGGTAGATGGAAGAAGGACATCTAGTAGCTTCTGAATGAAGGAAAACCCACAAAAGCTGTACTGCCCCAGACACAGCTTATGATAAGAGAAGAGGAGGAGCTGTACTGACCCAGACACAGCCTATGATGAGAGAAGAGGAGCTGTACCCCAGACACCCCACACACAGCCTATGATGAAAGGAGGAGCCCACCACAGAAGAAGTAAAAACAGCACTAAAGAAAATAAAGTCAGGGAAAGCAGTATGTTCACATGAGATCACAACAGATTTGATAAAGATGTTGAGTGAGAGAGGGAAGAAATGGCTCCTGAGTGTACTAATATCAGTGTGGAGAGACAGGTACATCCTACGTGACTGCAGAATAAACCTACTAGTGCCAGTGTTCAAGATCAAAGGGGGCTTTCACAACTGTGGGCAGTACAGAGGTATCAAACTCTTGTCATATTGCATGAAAGTTCTGGAGAGGATAATTGATAAATTAATACACAGAGTAGTACAAAGTAAGATGTGAGATTAACAATTCAGAGCTTAAGATTCAGATCAGGATGCAGAACAACTGACATAATGTTGTGAGTCACATAGTTGAGAAGAAGCTACAGAGGATGAAAAAGTCCAACTGGGTATAACTAGACTTGGATAAAGTATATGACAAGGTCCCAGGAAAGCTGATTTGGGAAGCCCTGCTGTGGTTTGAAGTCACAGAAATATTGGTGGAATTAGTGCAAACTATGTACAGGGCCTAAAGTTTTTGGTCTCACAGAGGGATTTCCAGTGGGAATGGGTGTGCATTAGTGATCATCTCTGAGTTCATTGTTGTTCACACTGATGATGAACTACAACAGCAAAAAAGTCGGAGAGGACAGGTCAACAAAGTTGCTGTATGCAGATGATGTGGCATTACAAGAAGACTCTGAACAAGAACTTCAGCAAAGTATAGGGGAATGGAATGAAATACTGAAGGCATATGGGATGAACTGAGTACAGATAAGACAGCTCTGATGGCAGCAAATGAGGGAATCGGAAGAAGCTGAGAACTGAAATAGAAGGGAAACAGTGGAACAGGTTAACCGCTTCAGGTATCTTTGAGGTTTAGTGGGTCAGAATGGAAGTCTGAATGATGAAGGCAAAGCTAGAATCAGAGGGGCTGCAGCCAACTGGCACAGTGTGTCAGGTGTAGTATGACAGAATAATGCCAAAGAAGCTGAAACGTAAGGTGTGCAAAAACATTGGTGCAACCAGTACTACTGTATGGTACAGAAACTTGGGCAGTAAAGGCAGAGTAGTTGAGGTGATGGAGATGATGTACCTGAGATTGGTGGCAGGATGCACACTGTGGGACAGATGAAGAAATTAGGACATAAGAGCAGAAGCCAAAGTAGCTCCAATGGAAGAAATGGTCAAAGAGGGCAGATTACAGTGGTTTGAACACATGCAGAAAAGCAGAAGATAATCTAATGAAGAAGATTTGGGACAGACAGGAAGAAGGCAAGAGGAAATGAGGACATCCAGCAAAGAAGTGAATGGATTGTGTGAGAGAAGACCTGAGACAGTCAGGCATGACTGTTGAAGAAGGTAGGAGAGTGGTATTGAATAGAAAAAGGTGGTGACAGTTGACATGATACTCCAACCACATGTACAAAATGGGAGAAAGAGGTTGATGATGATGAAATACAGATTGTTGTTTTTTTTCATTCTGTATGAAAAGTGGCCTTAAAGTTTGTATTCTTATCAAGACATAATAGTATCTTTTAGCAGTGGTTTACATTTATCTTGTATCAATGAAGTGTTTTTTTTCTGTTTTTCTGTGCACAAGTTTAATTTTTCCTAGCACTATTATTATAAAATAACAATTAGCAGTATTTAATTTCAGTTCCTTCTGTACCATCTCAGTATTGCTCCTTCATTTTTATGAGCTCATTGGTGTCCAGGAGGAACCATTACTTGACTGCTAGCTTTTGACTGCTTCTGACAGATGTTGCCAGCAATTCAGTAGAGCATGAGATGTTAGCTTCTGATGCTGCTGGGGGAGCAAAACTAGGGGGACTTGGTTCCTATTAAAGGCACAGCTTTTAACATTGTACTCAATACTCTTTACCCTCACCTTATCCGGCACCATCACCTCGCTCTCCTGGTAAACCAATGCTTCAGCATGGTGTTAGACTCTCCACTTATGCTATGACTGTGGTGTTTGACTTGCTGGTCTGAGTGCATTGTTTAAAACTTGTCTGACATTGTTCATTCATGAGTCAATCAGCTAAAACATTTTTTTCTCAGTGGATGCCTTGATAAAAACAGTTTTGCAAATGTTTTTGTTCACATACTTTTGTGTCATGACAGCTCCTTTCTAGCTGAGTTACATATGCCTCTATTATGGCATTTTTGCTAATTTTTCCTTCTCAATTTGTATCTACCCCTAACATAGCTATATCAGATGCTACAAATTAAGCGGAATCTTTCAGAACATATTTATAGGTTCATAGGTGTGTACTAGGCTAATGGCCCAGGAGCCTATATAAACCTAGCCCAAGAAGATTCCCTGGCATCATGCCACCCAGTGTTAGTTCCCAGTGCCCCTGTCAAGCAAGGCCACTGAAGTGATCCCTGGAGTGAGCTTCCTATTCCCCTCTCACTCGTCAAGATTTCTCTTAAAGAGGGCCAGTGAAGCGCTCTGCTTGACATGAATGAGAAGTTAGTTCCAGAGTATAGGAATTCTTTGGTTTAGGAACCTGTCCCTCCAGCATGTTCTGTTTATTGTGGTAATGAGGTTAAGGTCCCTGGAGCGTGTGGCATGGAGGGATTGGGATTTCATTAGGTGTAGCATATCTAGCAGCTTTGGGTCAGACTTGGCTTTGTAGGTCAACCAGAGATCGCCTCTAAGTAGGCGATAAGAGACAGAGTATAGCTGGAGTTTTATGAGTCTGTCCATGTAGAGCATGTGTCTAAGGCCTAAGATCCTCTTAGTGAGGTTTTTTTTGGCCTTTCCAGTTGTTGTAGGTGTCTATGAGGTACATACCAAATGGGGAGTTGTATTCTATAATAGGTCTAATGAGGGACGAGTAGAGAGGGATTATAACCTCTTTCTTCCTGGATGAGAAAAATGTTGTAATGAGATGTGCCACATAGAAGGACTTTCTGACTACAGTGGCAATGTGGTTATAAAAGGAGAGGTTGCTGTTAACCTGTGTCCCCAGGTCTCTTATCACACCTTCGGTGTTTATTGGACTGCCGCCCATGTGGTAGTTCATGGGCATCTAATTTTTCCCAAAGGGAATGACAGTGCACTTTTTGACATTGAGTTAAGACCATGGTTCTGGCACCAGTCATTGGTGTTAGTGAGGCCTTTTTGTAGAATGTCTATATCAGTTGGAGAATCAATAATGGCTCCCAGTTTGCAGTCATCTGCAAACTTGGTCAGCCAGAGTCCCTTTTGTGTTGGCTTGAACTTCAGAGAAGTAGATGCCAAACAGGAGAGGACCTAGGACCGATCCCTGTAGGACACCACTTGTAACTGGTCGGTAGTAAGATTTGGAGTCTGCTACGTTCACAGTGATGGTTCTTATCAATGAGCCAGTTGGCAACCCATCCTATTACATAGGGGTTTATGCTTAGTTTAGTGAGTCTATCTATGATTCCTGAGTGAGGGATGGTATTGAAGGCCTTGGCAAGATCTAGGTAGGCTGTGTGAACTACCTTGCCCTCATCCACATCTCTAGTGGCAGACTCAAAGAAGTCTATCGGGTTGAGCAGGCATGACCTACCTTTTACAAACCCATAAGGTGTGGGGGTCCAGAGATTGGAGATTCCCTATGTCCTTATTTATAAGGTCCATGATAATTAATTCCATAGCCTTACATATCAGACTCGTCAGGCTAATTGGGGCGGTAGTTCCCAGGGTCTGTAGTCACTCCCCCTATATGGAGTGGGATGACCATAGCAGTGCACCATTCGGTAGGAACACAGCCTGAAATGAGGCTGTGATTGAACAGGGTACTCAAGTACCAGTTCACTTTTTAATTAATGTAGAACACAGCCAGGGATATTATTAGGTCCCATGGAAGCTGTATTCTTGGCTTTGGACAATGCGTTTTTTACCTGTGTAGCCGTGATAATGGGGACTTGGCATTCCTCAGGTATTGTGATAGGCCCTTCAGGGGATGAAAAGCACTGAACCTGTCAGCCAATATGTTGACAATATCAGTTGGTTCTGTATATGTATTGCCATTGTGCTGTAACTCAGAGCAGATCTGTGTATTTTTTTTACTTTAATGGGAGGTGTCATTGGCAGGTCCAAGGTACGGTGATGGGAGCATCCTTTGCTCCCATCTATGCCAACCTTTTCATGGGATATCTAAAGGAACAACTCATATATGATGACAACCACAATATATTCTTGAACCAGATAGACATTTGGAGATGCTATCTGGATGATTGTTGAATGGTGTGGTGGAGTGATGTGCTCTATGCCAAGGAGTTTATAGAATACCTCAATGAAAACAAATGGGGGGATCCAATTTACACTTAATATTGAACATCACAATATCACTTTTTTGGATGTGTCTATTAAGACAGATGGATCACACATTGGAAACACAGGTATATAGGAAGTTTCCACAGTACAACACTTTATTACATGCTTCCAGCCATCACCCACGCCACATCATCCGAAATATCCCCAAATCTCAATATCGATGTATCAAACGTATTTGTTCCTCTGAACAATCTCATGGGCCCTGCCAACATGATCTTACTCAAAGATTTCTCAACAGGACAAAAGTCAGCTATTACAATATAGGACCAAACCACTGTCAATAAACATACCTCACAACCCATTAGATTAGTAACTACCTTTGGATGCAACACAATTTGGTTTAGGAACATTATTAACAATCATTGAGATATTTTGTTGGCCCATGAAAAACTAGGCAATTGTCTTATTTGTCAATTGTTTATTTTCATATCGCAGAGGCAGAACCATCAACTCATATTTCACCCATTGTAAACATCATACTGAGCCCACCAAACAACAAACCACTTTGTTTGGAGACAGATTGTCAGTAGCTCTTGTAAATATATTGTTAAAACAAAAGAGTTTACCAGTAAAAATACATCCAGAATCTATGACACAAGATGTTTTGGGAACTGCAGTAGTGATTGGGTAATCTATTTAGCTACCTGCTTTTGCTCTGCGTTCTACGTAGGGCAAACATCAAGACCTTTCAGATTCAGAATTAGTGAACATTTAAGTGATATGAAGAACACTAGGTTATCCAATGCACTATATAAACACACTTTGAAACACAAAACTGCCAAGTTTACATTTACCATAATTGACAGAATTCAATGTAATAAAACATGTAAATCAGGATGGCATTCTATTTTAAACCAAAAAGAGTCAGGATGGATTATTAGGCTAGGTGCATTATTTAATCCTGGCCTGAATGAGTTAAGTTAATCTGCTTAATTGCTCAACCAATTAATGGATGACTAATTAATTTTACTGACCTTATACCTATATAAGCATATAGAACTGTCTATACACACTAATGCACTGAAAAAGGCTATTACTCAGCCGAAACAAGTTTGCTGCTTATGGATTTTTGGGTTTTGCCACAATAAAAATATTTAAATATTTATTTTGAAACTTCTCCTGGTGCTGGATTTTTTCTTTTGGATTCTACATTAATGGTTTAATCTGTGCACCCTGTCTCCTTTGTGTGTATTTGGTTTGGTCCACATATCTGCGTATTGCCATGTAGATTCTTGACATGACTATATAATGCCTTGTGGCTGGCTTTAGAATCTGCAGCAGTTTTGTTTTCATAGCTAGCTTTAGTGGATTTGATGATGGATCTCAGTTTTTTGCTGAGGCTAACAAAGGAGTTTTTCCAGTCTTGGGACTTCATCCTTTTCTGCAACAGTTTTTTCCTTCTGTTGTAGAGTTTGTTTATGGTGAGGGACCACCAGATTGGCTTCCTTTTTTTGGAGGAGAGCGTCTTGGTTCTGTTTGATATGGCCCATTCCATGCACTTGTGTATGTGCTCATACAGTGCATCGGTGTATGATTCAGCAGTCATGCACCTCTTTTCCATTTGCATGGGTGTCGTGAAGTTGGCCACCTCTGTTTTTAGAAGCCCAAAATTGGCTTTGCAGAAGTTTGTTTTACGGTGGTTTCCTTTAGGGGGTGAGGGTGGGATGTGGATATCTATAGTGATTAGCTTGTGGCCAGATCTGACCAGTTAGGAGTTGATTACTGGTGTAGCGCAATGGTCACCCATGTTAGTAATGACCAGGTCAAGGATCTTTCTACCCCTAGTGGGGGTAAGAATGAGTTGAGTCCAGGGCATTGAAATTAATGAATTCCAGAAAACATTGAGCAAGTGTATTTTCCCAGTTAATGGAGGGGTAGTTAAAGTCTCCCAGTATAAGGGTATTGGGTTGTACCCTAATCATACCTCTCAACCTGGAAATATCAAAAATCTGGACAAAGGCCCATGAAAAATAGGTACAAATCTGTACACTGATTAACATAACATTTACATACATAATTATGTAACCTTGCCCACTCCAATGGAATTGTGGGATACCAACATGAAGATTAATGTCACTAAATAATAAATAATGGCAGACATTTGAATTTCAGACTTCCTATCCCTCAGAAAATACATAATAAAGCAAAACCTATTCTAGTAACCATCTAAGTAGTTTACAAGAGGAATATTTAAAATTTGACCTTATTTTTGGGCCTTTGTCCCACAAATATTTTTGGCTTTGTCCAGATTTCTTGCTCTGAGAGATTGAGAGATATGGTGCAGACATGCAGAAAAGTAACTGAAAATAATACAAACAACTTAATATGCCATACGTGAACTGCAGAGTTATTAAAATGTGCAAGTTAAAATATTAAATACAACCATAAAAGGTCAACATGTTGGGAAAATCTATGTGCATAGCTAAAAAGTAAACATATAGAAAGAGCTAAAAAAATGTGTGTCAAAGTGCCTACTTTTAAACAAGAAACCAAAGGTATTTTATGGAATTACTTCAGTGTCCAAGCTAAGGGCATAGAAAAGGTGGTTCTAGCTACCACTAACTGTAAGTCACCTAACATTCTCACATCTATCTTTTTCATAAAAAAAAAAAAAAAATGAAGGAATATTTACTAATGCATCTGAAGTCAGGTAAAACAGAGAACCATGGGTTCAGTCCAATGTAGAAATGCACTGTTGGAAAGTTTCAGATTTGCAGCAGGCACTAGAGATTAACAGTACTGCCAGCAGTTAAAAAAGACCACCTATTTCTTCACCTTCTACCTATCATCTGTGATGGTACACTAAACATATGCTGTTCATGTGGTAGCAGATACGATCATTACTCTGGCATATCCATTTATGCAAATGCTGCTAAGGTAAGCATTTCAGCTTTCATAACTTTCAGTGTAGTCAATAATGCAATAAATATGGCAGTAAACATTATATTTTTCTCCTTTTTAACATCTGTTCATTATCATCATCATCATCTTCTTCTTCTTTTGGCTGTTACCATTAGGGGTCGACACAGCGGATCATCTGTTTCCATTTCTTCCTGTCCTCTGCATCTTGCTCTGTCATACCAACCACCTGCATGTCCTCTCTCACCACGTCCATAAACCTTATCTTAGGCCTTCCACTTTTCCTTTTACCTGGTAGGTTCATCCTTAGCATCTTTTTCCCAATATACTCAGCATCCCTTCTCAGCACATGTCCAAACCAACATAATCTTGCCTCTCTGGCTGTGTCTCCAAACCTTCCAACCTGGACTGACCCTCTAATATACTTATTCCTAATCCTGTCCACCCTTGTCACACCCAGTGCAAATCTTAACATCTTTAACTCTGCCACATTCAGCTCTAACTCCTGCCTTTTTGTCAATGCCACTGTCTCCAACCCATATAACATAGCTGGTCTCACTACCCTCTTGTAGACCTTCCCTTTCACTCTTACTGGTACTCGTCTATCACAAATAACTCCTGTCACTCTTCTCCACCCACTCCATCCTGCCTGTACTCTCTTCTTCACCTCTCTTCCACACTCACCATTACTCTGAACTATTGATCACAAGTATTTAAACTCATCCACCTTCGCCACCTCTACTCCTTGCAGCCTCACCATTCCTCTATCCTCCCTCTCATTCACACACATATATTCTATCTTAGTCCTGCCGACCTTCATTCCTCTTCTCTCTAGAGCATATCTCCATCTCTCCAGGGTCTCCTCCACCTGTTCCCTACTCTCACTACAGGTCACAATGTCATCTGCAAACATCATAGTCCACGGGGACTACTGTCTGATCTCATCTGTTAACCTGTCCATCACCATTGCAAGTAAGAAAGGGCTCGGAGCTGATCCTTGATGTAATCCCACCTCCACCTTAAATGCATTCATCACTCCCACCGCAGACCTCACCACTGTCACACTACCCTCGTACATGTCCTGTACCACTCTTACATACTTCTCTGACACTCCCGACTTCCTCATACAATACCACAACTCCTCTCTAGGCACCCTGTCATATGCTTTCTCTAAGTCTACAAAAACACAATGCAACTCTTTCTGACCTTCTCTGTACTTCTCCATCAACACTCAGAGCAAACATCGCATCTGTAGTGCTCTTTCCCGATGAAACCATATTGCTGATCACTAATCATCATGTCCCTTCTTAACCTAGCTTCCACTACTCTTTCCCATAGCATATCTGTTAATCAATACTTTCTCCAAGCAGGAATGGTCTAATCCACAAAATAACAAACTGCCATTAAATATCATTCAGATCAAAAACTTGGAAATTTAAAAAAACAAGCTGCATTTAGTACATGGAGAGACTTAACATACAGGTTTCTTGTTGCCTAAAGAAGTCAGCTTTATTATTACAAAGTATGAATTTGCTGTATCGGTCTGAAGCTTATACTTTTAAGAATATTTTACGGTTAACAAATTTGAAATGGGAACCATCACACACACACACACACACACCTCAATATAAACAAAATGTTATGTCCTGCAAGTAAAATATGAGCCGGGGAAAACCTGCAGCCATTATACACACACAGCTGCTGTTAAAGTTAAAACGGCATCCTGCGCCAAGGTATAAATAAATAAAATGTTAAAGTAACTGCATCCTGCCGAAGCACAGTGAGGAACAATTACATCCACAAACAAAATAGGCATGATAACTGCCAGGCGAGCCTACTCGCAGTTCCCACTCACAAAGCATTTGAAACAAGAGCCGGAAATGCATGCACAAGCTCAATTCCGGCAGGCTTGTAGCCCTGACGGAGCTGATGTCATCGCTCACACGATGACATCTGCTTACAAAGTGTGAAAAATAAAAAACAAAGTACGGAAAATAAAAAAAGGTAAAAAAAAATCAGAAATGAAGGGGTGCCACTCGGGAATCGTGGCATCCCATTATTTGGACCCCAAAACCCAGTAAAAACTGAGTAATTCGGGACAGTTGGGAGGTATGACCGTAATATTTTCCCATGTGTTTAGGAATGTGGAGTGGGAGTCTTGGGACATGGTGGGGATCTGTAGCAGGCTACAACCTGGATTGCACTTTTACCCAGTATTAGTTGTACCTGAAGTATCTCTGATGCGTTATGTTGGGCTACTAGTCTGGAGGTGTGCATATCCTTTATGAATATGGAGACACCACCGCCTTTAGTGCTTCGGTCCAAGTTTAGCGGCCGAAAGGTGTGGTATGAATTATAGCCTGGTAGTGCTGGGGTGCTCTCCGGAGCCTTGAACCAGGTGTCGGTCACTACACAGATGTCGATGTTCTCCATTTTGAGTGCTTCGAGCGAGTGTATTTTGAGATTTAAACTTCAAGCTTTAAGTAGCATAACCCTCAGATTTTGTTTGCTTGTAGCTGTTATGATGGTAATTTTGTCTTTAGGACATTGCCTAAAAAGGCATTATAGGGGTGGCAAGAGCCTTGGCCAGTATCCGGAATCCCTGGGGTGACAGGTGCAGGCCATTTCTGGTGAAACATCAAGGTCTGTTGATTATGTCATCCCAGGCAGACAGATACTGAATCTCCTTAGAATGACACCAGAAACTTAACCAATTGTTGGTCAATCATTTTCTGCTTGTACTGTGGTATCATTCTGGGTGACAGTAGGATGCTACTCAGAGCTAGGGTCATACCTGCCTGAGCTGCAAGATCAGAGAGCTCCTCTATGTCTCTTTTCATGAAGTTCAGGGAGGTAAGTCTCAGGTCATTCACACCAACATGGACAATGACAGCGTCATATTTGTACCTGTTGTGGAGTGACCTAAGTGTGTGGGTTATGTGGTGGATCCTGGCACCTGACAGGCAGCTGACCGTAACTTTCTCCTTATTCATCCTAGTGAGTGGGACATCAGTGTGCCTTACTTATTCAGTCACCTATGACTAGTGTATTGGTTAAGTTGTTTTGCCTTATGGGCTTTGGTTGAGTGGCACACTGTTTATGTGAGCTATGTAAAGGGACCATCTCTATACCAGAAGAATGCAAAGTTCCTGTAATCATGGCTGCACAGGTAAAAACTACACTCACCAAAGCCAAGAACACAGCATCCATGGGACCTGACAACATCCCAGGCTGCATTCTACACAAATTACAGAATGAAATGGCACCCCACCTAAGTACCATGTTCGCTCATAGCCTCACCTCAGGCTTTGTGCCCACTGAATGGTGCACAGCGACGGTTATCCAACTTCACAAAGGGGGATCCACCACGAACCCTGGGAACTACTGCCCCATTAGCCTGGTCAGCAAGGCCATGGAACGTATCATCATGGAACTTATTTACAAAGACATTGGTAATCTCCAAACTCTGGACCCCACCCAGTTCAGGTTTGTAAAAGGCAGATCATGTCTCCTAAATCTGATAGACTTCTTTGAAGCAGCACCAAAGCTGTAGATGAGGGTAAGGTGGTTCACACAGCCTATCTAGATCTCACCAAGGCTTTTGACACCATCCCCCACTCTGGAATTATAGATAAACTCACTAAACTAGGTATAAATCTGGAGCATTTCTCCCCGGGCCTCCGCTGAAAACAGGCTCTGTGGAACCTAATTGGACTTTCCCGGTCAACAAATGATAAATAAATAAATAAAATAAATAAAAATAAAAAAAATAAACCCCTATGTCACAAGATGGGTTGCCAACTGGCTCACTGACAGAACCCACACTGTGAAAGTAGCAGACTCCAAATCCGACTTCAGACCAGTGACAAGTGGAGTACCACAGGGTTCAGTCCTGGGTCCTGTCCTGTTTCATATCAATTTCTCTGAAGTAGAGGCTAACACAGAAGGTCTTTGGCTAATGAAGTTCGCAGATGACTGCAAACTAGGAGCCATAATCGAAACTCCTAACGATGTGGACATCCTAGAAAAGGGCCTCACTGAGACAGATGCCTGGTGTCAAAGCCATGGCCTCAAGCTCAATGCCAAAAAGTGCATTGTCATCCCTTTTGGTAAAAACTCTGTACCCATGAACTACCACATAGGCAGTAGTCTACTTAACACTGAAAGTGTGATAAGTGGCCTTGGGACACAGGTGGACAGTAGTCTCTCCTTTGATAATCACATCACCACAGTAGTCTGGAAATCCTTCTACGTGGCACACCTCATCACAAAAGGTTTCTCTTCCAGGAAAAAAGAGGTAATTATTCTCATAGTTTCATAGTTTCATAGTATAGTACTAGGCTATCTGCCCTGGGGCATTTGTAAGCCTAGCCATAGTGATGTGGCTTTTGCCACCCCATGAAATGGTACAAAAATGTACAGAATAAATCTAGAATACTGTGCCTCTGTCTAGTAGTGACACAATGAAGGTCCCCTTATATAATAGAATTAGTTTACTGCCCCTGTCTAGCAGTGACACAGATGTGACCCTGGGGTAAACTTACGATCTCCCATCCACTCATCAAGATTTCTCTTGAAGAGAGTCAGTGAGGGGCTCTGCCTAATATGAACTGGGATCCTGTTCCAAAGCATGGGAAGCCTCTGGGTTATGAATCTATCCCTCCAGCATGTCCTATTCATACTTGTGCCGAGGTTTAAGTCTTTAGCTCGTGGTCCTGATGGATTTGGATTTTTGAGGTGGAGCATGTCCATCAGATCCTGATTGGACATGGCCTTGTACATCAGGCAGAGATCACCTCTGAGCAGGCGGTATGCTACTGAATAGAGCTGAAGTTTCTTTAGTCTGGCAGAATAAGACATATGTTAGAGACCCTTGATCCTTTTGGTGAGGTACTTTTGTGGTCTCTCCAGCTGTTGCAAATGCCGGGTGAGGTACATACCAAATGGGGCATTGTACTCAATCATGGGTCTGATGAGGGAGGAATATAGCGGTACAATGACATCCTTGGATCTGGATGTGAATCCCTTCATGATGAGGTGTGCAAGGTAGAATGTTTTTCTAACCACTTTGGCAACGTGGGTGTCAAATGAGAGGTCGCTGTCTACTTGGGTCCCTAGGTCTCTGATTACTTTTTCCATACTCAGTGGGTTGCTGTCTATGTGATAATTTGTGGGTACTTTGTTTTTTCCAAAAGGGTTGACTATACATTTTTTGGCATTTAGTTTAAGGCCGTGACTATGGCACCAGTTGTCCGTCAGTGAGGCCTTGCCTTTTGTAGGATGTGTGTCTGCTGGTGTATCGACTATGGCACCTAGTTTGCAGTCATTCGCGAACTTTGTCAGCCACAGCCCTCCCATGTTTGCTTTAACATCTGAGAAATAAATGCCGAACAAGAGGGGTCCCAGGACAGATCCCTGTGGGACACCACTTGTGACTGGCTTTGAGTCTGACATTGCTCCAGTGATTTTAACTTTATGGGTTCTGTCCTTTAGCCAGTTTGCGACCCATCTAGTGACATAAGGGTTTACTTTTAAGCTGTTTAGCTTATCTATGATGCCTGAGTGGGGTATTGTGTCGAAGGCCTTAGCCAAGTCCAGGTATGCTGTATGGACTGCTTTGCCCTCATCAATGGCTCTAGTGACTGTTTCGAAAAAGTCAACCAGGTTTAAAAGGCAGGATCTGCCCTTTACAAAGCCGAACTGGGTGGGGTCAAGTGTCTGTGGGTCCCCTATGTCTCTGTTTATGAGTTCCATAATGATTCTTTCCATAGCTTTGCAGACCAGGCTAGTTAAGCTTATGGGGTAGTTTCCAGGGTCTGTAGAGGCACCCCCTTGTGGAGTGGGACCACTGTTGCTGCACGCCAGTGTTCAGGTACATATCCCGAAGTAAGGCTAAGGTTAAATAGCATTTTTATGTGTGGGTTTAGCTCCTCTTGGAGTCCACGTAACACGCACCCCGGGATACCATCAGGTCCCATTGATGCTGTGTTTTTTGCTTTGTTTAGGGCGGTTCTCACTTGGACATCTGAGATGACAGGGAGATTACATTCAGCTGGGATAAGTATTTCTTCTTTTGGGGGTGAAGGAGGGGAGAAATTTGCACTGAACCTGTCAGCCAGAATGTTGGCAATATCTGTGGGTTCAGTGTATTTTTTGTTGTTGTGAACCAACTCTGAGCATATCTGAGGGTTTCCAGGTTTCTAACATAGCTGAAGAAGACTTTGTGGTTATCTTTAGTGTCCTTAACGATTTTTCTCTCAAAGTTTGCCTTGGATGTTTTTATGAGAGAAAGTAGTTTTCTGCTAATGTTGATCAGAGATGTCTTCCCTTCATGGGATTTCGCCTTGCAGTAGCTTTCTTCTTTTGTTATACAATTTGTTTATGGCTGAGGTCCACCAGACAGGACGCTTACATTTGGTGGAGAGGGACTTGGATTTGTTTGGGATTGCATGATCCATGCATTCTTGGAGATGTCCATAGAAAGCATTTGTGAAGGATTCGGCATTGTGGGATGTGGTATCCACTGGCACAGTGGGCTTAAAGGATACCATCTCATTCTTAAGAAGGGTGATGTCTGCTTTTGAGAAGTTTTTTGTGGTCTTTTGTGCTGTGTGGAGGTGGGATATGTATATCCAGGTTGATTAGTTTGTGGTCAGATCTCACTAGTGAGGGGTATACTCCGGTGTGGAGCATTTTGTCCCCATGTTTGTGATGATCAGGTCTAGTATATTATCTCCCTAGTGGGAGAGGTGACTAGTTGTTCCAGTGCATTTGAATTTATGAATTCCAGGAACCTTTGGGCTAGGATATTAGGGCTATAATAATGTACCCAGTCTATGTTTGGGTAGTTGAAGTCTCCCAGTATGATGGTATTTTGTGATACATTCATATCCTCCAATGTCTTCAGGAAGGCTGAGTGGGGTTCTTGAGATTGGGAGGGTGGTCTGTAACATGCTACCAGTTGTATAGCAGTTTTGCCTATGGTTAGTTGCACCTGTATGGTCTCTGATGCTTCATGTGTTGCTACTAACCTGGAGGTGTGGGTGTCCTTTATGAATATGGACACTCCCTCCTTTGTGGTTCGGCCGGGTTTTAAAAGCATGATACGAGGTATAGCCTGGTAGTGCTGGGGTGCTCTCAGGAGCCTTGAACCAGGTTTCAGTTACTGCACAAATGTCGATGTTCTCCATGCTGAGGAGTGCATCAAGTGCCTGCATCTTGAGATTTAGACTTCTGGCGTTGAGCAGCATTACCCTTAGTTTTTTTTTTTTGTTTTCTAAGGAGGTGGGTTTGTCTCTTGAGCCTTGCCTAAAAAGGCACTATGGGGTGGCAAGAGCCTTAGCCAATATCCGAGCCCACTGGTGACAGGTGTAAGCCATCCCTAAGCAGCGTGGCTTGTCCAACATATCATCCCAGGCAGACAGACATTGGATCCCCTTAGAATGACACCAGTACTTGAGCCAATTGTTAAAGCTGATCATCTTGTCTTTGTATTGTGGTATCATTCTTGGTGAGGGCAAGATGCTGCTCAGGGTCAGGGTCATACCAGCCTGGGCTACATAATCGGAGAGCTCCTCTATGTCTCTTTTCATGTAGTCCAGGGAGGTATGTCTCAGGTCATTCACACCAGCATGGACAATGACGGAGTCATATTTGTACTTGCTTTGGAGTGACCTGAGTCCTAGCTCCCGATAGACAGCTCACAGTCACTTTCTCCTTGTTCAGCCTGTTCAGTGGGACATCAGTGTGTCTGACTATGGAGTCACCTATTACTAGTGTATCAGGCAAGGTGTTTGGCCTTAAGGGCTGCGATTGGTCGACACACTGATTTATTGAAGTATGTGTTGCATGTGTTTTGTTTTGAGGTGGTGGATTTTTGGATGTCTGCTTTGGGAGCCTCTGTTGTTTTGGTAAATTTTTTATTAGAGCCTCCGAGTATGTCTTTGTGTTTTTATGTGTTTGGTTTGCAGTTGTGTTAGGTCTATGTGGGACTGGGATTGTTGTGTGTGTGGTTGCCATCTCCTCCTGTCTGGTCATGCCAGCCCTGAGTTGAGAGAGTTCAGCCTCCAGTTTGGCTATATAGTTACATCTCTCATATGTATTTGTGTTTGTTGGGAGGAGGAGAGGGTTGTCTGTGTACATGAGACAATTGTAGCATTGTCTCAAGATGCCCAGATTGACCAGCTGAACTGGAGACAACGCCAGTAATCTACCACTCGACATGCTAGAACAGTATAAGGGAGTGGTATACCTTTAAGGGAAGTGGATATTCACAGGGGTGGTAAGTAGATGTAGTGCTTTACTTAGTACGAGAGTGCTTACTTAGTAGAGAAGTATTGAGAACAAGTGCTAGGCTTATAATATAGTGAGTAGTCTGGTTATACTAAGAGTAGAGCTTCCTTAAGGGAAAATTTGAAGAGCAGACTTGGCGGAGCCAGAAAACGTTTAACATTGTTTAACCGCTTATACGCACAACCACAAGAAAGCCGCAAATGCGGATTTTAAACAGTGAACTACAAAAGAGCTTGAAATGGTCCCAAACAACCAATTACTACAGCTACTTGTGCTGAGGTCACTTCCCCCAAGGACAGGTAGGCTGCTCAAGGCTCCCCATTCCCACTGGTGAGCAAAGAAACTTCCTTCTATCCAAGTAAGGTAATGGACAACACAGGAACTGCACCACAGCCCAGAATATAGCAATGCCTGTAAACTGGTCTAAACTAGTCGAGGAAGGCGGGAAAACAAGGATTAGTTTTTGGTTATTTGGTAGAAACACACAGAAAATGCAGAAACAGTGATAAATTAGTTACACAGGCTAGCACACTTTAGTGGGCAGCCTCCACAGTTAAATTAAACAAACAAACAAGCAACCTTTCGATCAAATTCGACTAAAATGTAACTTTAAGTGCAGATTTTAAAATAATGCTCTACTCATCACTCATTAGACCCATTACAGAGTACAAATGTCCCTTTTGGTATGTACCTCACAAGACATCTACAACAACTGGAAAGGCTGCAGAAATGCCTCACAAAGAGGATTACTGGCCTCAAACAGATGCCTTATGCAGACCATCTCAAAAAACTTCACATATCGCCTACTCAGAGGCGAACTCTGCCTAACATACAAAGCTATGTCAAACCCAGAGCTGTTGGACATGCTCCACTTAAATAAATCCCAATCCCTCCGAGCTACATGCTCTAGGGATCTAAACCTTGTCACCACAATAAACAGAAAATGCTGGAGGGATAGATTCCTGTCTTAGAGACTTCCCATACTCTGGAACAAACTACCTATCTATATCAAACAAAGCTCCTCATTAGCACTCTTCAAATCTTGATGATTGGATAGGAAATAGGAAATTCACCCCAGGGATCACTTCTCTGGCTCTGCTCGACAGGGATACAGGAAAATAATTTTCTTGGGTGGTGAAAGCCAGGGTACCTTTTTGGCTAGGCTTATATAGGTCCTAGGGCCAATAGCTTAGTACCTGCCTATGAACCTATGTGTCTCATGGTTTGTGCTGGGATGTGGTGGTTCTTTGCATTTCTGCCTCGGAGGTCTCTGTTGTTTGGGCAGATTTTTATTGAGAGCCTCTGTGAAAGTAGGTGTGTGTTTTATGTTACTATGTGAGGGTTGTGGTGGTGTATGTTTTGGAGGGCTGTGTGTTGAATATGGTGTGGTGCAGTTGTTATCCTTCTCCTCTTGACTAGCTAATCCAGTCTTGGCTGGAGAGTGATTGGCTTCCAATTTGGCTATATATGTGCATCTCTCACAAGTCATAGTGTTGGGAGGTAAGAGGAGAGGGTTGTCTGGGTAAAAACACTTCTACGTTTGCCAGGTCTGGGTTTAGAACTCTTACCTAACTAGTTATTTGTACTATAGTGTTACACAGTTATCACACGTGCCACAGAGCTTATATTCTCAACTTGTGTTATACAGATTAACCCGAATAAGCCATACCTCTCAACCAAAAAATCTGGACTCAGCCAAAGGTAGTGGGGGAATAAAAGCCAAAAAATAGGGACAGATTTTAAATATTGTTCTTAAAAACGTAGAAATTTGCTAGACTAAGAGTTTTTGCATTAGTATGCATTTTATGAAGGATTTGAAGTCGGAAACTCAAATGTCTGTCTTTATTTAGTGACTTCAGTCCTCAATGATATACTAGAAAACCACAAATTTTTTAATGAACAGACCATATATATGAGGTAAAAATCTGCACAGTTGAGATGTGTGAAATAAGGTCAGAATCTGCCTTTATGTAGTAAAGTGAAGTTTGACTTCGTTGGGCTGACTGAATTATTAAAAAAACAGTATTTGTGCATTCATGAGTTAGTGCATTGAAATACTCCTGTTCTTCAGGGGAATTCTACTTCTCCCCTATCATTCCTTGAACAAGGAAGGTTTGTTAATCCCTTTGAACACATCCATGTCTAGTGAGAAAACAGAGAAAAACAATAAAATGTTTGAGCATAGAATAATGCACAGGCCTAGTTTTAAAAATGCATGGGTCTGGTGGTACATACTCTTACAGCATCAGACAATCTGGGATAAATGCAAACTTAAATGTAGTAGTGCTCCTTTAGCATTACCAATACAAAATTGGATTTGTGCACTTTTAATAGTTATTTTCTATCTACTACAGATAAACAGAGTGCTTTGAAAATAATCTGATGTTATGCGCTTTACACAGAAATGTGAGTTTATCTGCAGTTTGCATGTTATGATAAATAATGTCTTCAGCAAAGTGGAGTCTTATCCAAGATAATCTTTACTGAAACTATTTAGTTTCATTTTATATATAGTAGTAAAATAGGGCCCTGGCGAGAGTTTATCTGACCCCAAACAAAGGGAATAATGTCCAGATCTACACAACCTTTTCCAAGTGGTTAATATTTTATTTTCTTTCTTTGCTTTATTCATATTTCTTCCAGTGTTCAAGTATGAGCTCTGTGTTATGTTTAGAGGAAAACTTAAAAAAAGCTGTAACTGACTCATTTACAGCATGTAGACCATACCTCTCAACCTTACAAAATTCCTCAGTATTTACCAGTTTGGAGGACAAAATAATAGAGTGTCACGAATTTCCGAGTGGCCCCTTCAATTCCCATTTTTTTTTTTCATACAATTTTAAGGCTGGCATCATCACACATTGCCAGCATATCCCACTCGTGAGACAGTGCCTGACTGCCTGTCAGAATCTGAGACTGGGGGTGGGAGTTTCAAATTCAAACCATGGGTGACGTTGTTCTTGCTGCTAGCAGTTGTGCTTGTATAAGTCTAACACTGTGTACAATATGGCTGCTGTTGTCCATGGATCATTCACTGGCAGTAGACTTTCTAATACCTATTTACTTCACCTGGCCTACCCCACAAGGTGAAGCGCAGACAGTGGGCTGTCTTGGAAAAGATGGTGCAGTTGTATTCGGGATTTAAGTCGGACACTCCATGGTAGGTAATGTACAACTGGGACCAGTATTAGAGCCTGTACATTTTTTTGATCATATTATTTTGTACTACAAGCTCAGTTAACTGTTTGGGAGTGTCGGAAAAAAAGACTTTAACATTTCATCTGCACATGTGAAACTCTTAGGTGATGTCATAATCACAAGATAAATAATCACATCTTCAGCTGGTGGACACTTTTTATATCTAATGTAATAATTATTAGTATTACTTTTTAGAAACTTTTCTACAAGTGATAGTGGCCAGAAAAATTATTTTATGTTGCAGTGAGACAGAAAGAGTAGATGAGAAACTTTCCGGGTGACTTTATATCCTAAGACACTTAACTCAACCTCCAGAATATGCAAGCAAATATATTCTGGCAATCAAGCAATCAAGCTAGATGAACCAATGTATTTATTACAAATTGTTTAAATGTATTAATTGGGTTTGGATTTCTTTTACACTTCGAGTGTATCCAGTTGAAATCATTGACTGCAGCTCCATATCCAAAATGCGGTATATCTGCAGAATTGGAATGGATTAGGTTTCTTTATCCCAGATGGTGAAGCTTTGCACGGATATGGATAACCAAGATGTCAGTCTCTGCCCCAATCATACTGGGCATTAAAAAAAGCAGAGGCTTTTAAAATCATAGCAGAGGAAAGAAAAAAAAAACAAAGAAGAGTAAGAATAGGTGTAACGACACGACTGGTACATAAAATTATCCTGATAAACTGGATATTTCAACGTTCATTTTATTTTGCAATTCTTACAGAGTCATTCTGTTCATGTGCAGTCAGTGGACAGAAACAGAACCTCATTAGTGTAATGAGTGATGCAGTGCTCAGCCTCTATCCAAAGTGTGCTAGTTCACAGAGCACAAATAAAGTAGGAAAGATATTTTCATATTCAACTGTGGCTGTGCTTATCTGGAAATACAATTCCACTTAGTTATTTAAATTTGAAGCTCCAAAAACAGTTAAATATATGTACTTATTAAAATCCCCCCATAGACAGATCGATAGATAAACCAGTCGATCAATCGATCGATCTAGATCTCGCAGCTAGTTTTAGTGAAACCACAATGATTAACTTATGTGGGGTTTATTCTGTGAAGAAGAAAAATATATTCGTCAGTGCAGATCCGAGAATATCTTCTAATAGTATGGGTAGGTTATTTACTAGAAAGAAACAAAATGTGGTGTGAATACACACATTCATATAAGATCAAATAACAAAAGGTATGTGTGCTACTACTATGTCAGTGAACCTTGCTGACTACAATTTAAATATTGGTGGAACATAGCCATCACTTCTAAGCCTTATCGGTAGTGCCACATAATATTATATAGATTAATTGCAGATCCTGTAGTGGAGGAGGAAGGCATAATTCGAGATAGTTTACCCAATAATTCTGAAAACTGAAAGTCCAATTGAAGAACAGGTCAGAGAGTGTAGATACCTGAAAAGCAATTGTTAGAGAAGTATATTACTCAAAGATTTTAATCATTTCTGTTGATTTAGAACCTTGTTCCAAACTCTTAACAAGAGTTATATCAACCACAATGAAACTCCTGTTACGATGCCTGCTAAAAGTAGATCGGGTTTCCAGGGTAGATAACATGCATTAGACTAGAACAGGCACGTAGTGTTGAGGAAGTATTTGGGTTGGGAGCAGGGTATTGCAGTTGACTAAAGGGACACAGACTTTCCAGTTTATGCTCCTGGTGGTGTTTTCTATGGAAGTGGGAGCATTCCCACAATAGGAAGTCCTATGTTGAAGCTCTTCAACTTGGTAGGGGGACATGGATGTTGAGCATAGAAAAAGACTGTTTCATGGTAATTTAAATTTCGAGTGCTGAAATGTGTTTGTGTAAATTTTTCTACTGTTTCTTCTGTCAGGAAATGCATGAATTAGCACTGGCGGCTTGGATTATTTAAGGGAAATGGTGGTAAAGGTACGTGTCAGGATAGACATAGACCTGGTGGACAGGAGTCAGTCTTCACTTCCGAAAACTGAATGGAAAAGAAATCAACACTTTTTTATGTGTGCCTGTGTATATTTGTGTGTGTTTATAAGTAATTTGGTGCCACACATTTCTAACATGTATATTAATATTCTGTGCCTCTGATTAGATAGTACTGTAGCAAATACATAATAACTTGAGTACAGTTGTCTTCTTCTTTGGTGGATTACATGATTTAGGTGCTAAATCGGTTGCTCTGTGAACTTCTGCCCCTCCCCCCTTTTTGTATTTCCATTGCAGTCCGGTTTTCCGATAATTTCAACAATGCAGACTTGCCGTTAGTGGTATACAAGTGTTCTGTTTGCCTAGTCACGTCATCTGGGAGGTCGGTCTAATTTGTAAGTTGGAATGCCAGTGGGTAGTGTTGCACAATGGTGGACAGCACCTTGTTGTTGCAGGAAGATGTGTGTGCCATCTGATCATTCCTAGATTCTGTTTTGATTATGCTGCAAAAAAAATGATGGAAGATTTAGAAATGATTGCAACTACCATGTCAAGGCACAATCAGCAGTTTCTGAGGAAATCTTTTTTAAATGTCTTGATAAAAATTGTGGACCATTTAGTTAAAATTATGCCTGACACAGTCTGTAGCACTTTTCTTAAAGTGCAAAGCCTTAAAAGGCTCCCTGTCTATAGTGGGCTTGATAACTTAGATTTGGTGTAAACAATGATATCCAGGGGTATCAGGGTATTGCAGTTGACTAAAGGGACACAGACTTTCCAGTTTATGCTCCTGGTGGTGTTTTCTATGGAAGTGGGAGCATTCCCACAATAAGAAGTCATATGTTGAAGCTCTTCAACTTGGTAGGGGGGACATGGACATTGAGCATAGAGAAAGACTGTTGAATGGTATTCCCACTAAATCCCCAACCCATAAAAAGGAGAGCTAGTATAGTTACGAGATCTTGAGACCAGCGAATCACGTGAATGTGAGGCAGAAATTCTTTACATTCTTAGGTTCATCTTCTGGCATAACTCTCAGTCTCACAGAGCAAGAAATCTGGACCAAGCCAAAAATAATGGTGGGACAAAGACGCAAAAATAGGGACAGATTTTAAATATACTGCTCCTGTAAACTCAGATAATTGCTAAAATAACAGGTTTTGCATTATTATGTATTTTCCGAAGGGTATGAAGTCTGAAATTCAAATGTTTGCTATTATTTATTATTATTTAGTGACTTTGATCTTCATGTTGGTATCCCAGAATTCCATCGGTGTGGGAGTGGTTCCATGATTATGTATGCAAGTTTTATATTAATCATCATCTCGGTTTTTGGCCAGTTGTATCTACTTTTCATGGGCTTTTGTCCAGATTTTTGTTGTTTCCAGGTTGAGAGGTATGACGTAGACTAAAATAGTAATATTTGAGCATACTTAAGTTTAGATTTCATGTTGCAAAATATATTTTCTGACTTATTTAATCACTTATTCATTATTTATCAACTTACTTTTGTTGACAGTGTTAGCCCCACTAGGCTTTTGACCTGTTTTCAGGGGAGACTCAAAGTGGCACTCATACTGAATTTTGGCAAGGATACCAAATTCCTGTGGGTATGGTGGAAATGCAGTTTTGTACTGACTGTGTTATTATGTATTTCCACTGGGGGAGTATGCTACAGAACATCAGGCTTTAACTTCTGCTCACACAGAAGCAATACCAGCACAAGAGAAATTAGGAAAAGGGAAAACAATATACATAATAAGAAAAAAAAGTGGCAGACAATTTTTACGTAAGTAACAGTACCACCTGCTCTCCTGGAGAAAGTCACAACTGCATATCTGTAACATTCTTGAAATAGTCCCCCTTGATATTAACTCCAACCTGACCTAACACCTGATCTACTACATACACAAGAGTGTTTGAGTCACAAGCATTCAAAAAAATAAAAAGGTGTTTTAAAGCATGAGGGTCCATGTATGCCAAACACTATGCCACTGGCCCACCAGTGGATTCCAGCAACAGTTTAAGGGCACTGGAGCTTTGTGTCTTAAGAGGAAAAGGTGGGTAATGGTTTGTGTCATTTAGAGGCACATTAACAAGGTGAAGGCCCCAGTAGCTGACAGATTGTACTTTTGGGGTACTTTGGTACATTTCTTGGAGCCCCCACAACTGGAGCAACAGTTGCAGCTGGGACTCTTGGAAAGTGCATTAGGTAGCACTGGAACACCAATGTTACACTTGACATAAATGGATGTTGGTTCAAACATTTTAGTGAAGTTTCTGAACTACTGCTGACCTTAAAATGCATGAAGCCCTCAACTGGCCCTCTCAGATGGTTAGGATGCCTTTGAATGACCTGGCCATTAGCCACTTTTTCCTCAAAAGACACAGGCCCCAATGGCTCATAACTGTTTCTGGAATCCACTGATGGGACAATGCCATAGTATTTGGCATACATACAAATTTCTGCTTTGAACCACCTTTTTAATTTCTTTGAATGCCTATAAAGAGGACACTCTTGTGTATGTAGCAGATCAGCTGTTAGGCTGGGGTGGAGTCAGTATAAACACATTAAGACTTCTCTTATTAATAATCCTCCTGGACTATAACCAGTACTGGCACATGGGCTTATTTTGCCAATCTTTGGACCTGGTTTCCATCAACAGTTTTTCTTAGGGCTTTACTTTTTTATGATTAGAGTATTCTGTAAAACTGTCTGGAATTTAGAAGTGAATGTCAGGCCATTTTCTAATAGAATTGTAAGCAGTAGGCCATGTGTACCAAGAACTTTCTCATCTGACATTGTCAAGGTAACCGGACTGACCTCCAGCCATTTAGAATGGGAGTCGACAGCCAGAGAGAGAAAGTTTGTGTTTGAAAGAGACCTGTAAGGTCAAAGTGCAGTTGTGGCCTGGGATTTTAGGTACTTTTCACATTCACATCTTAACAAAGTAACCCATTGACTTACAGTAATAGCAAGGTACTGTTTGCCACAATCTTTCATACAATGGACCTCAACAGATAATGCACCCAACACACACCTTAATACCTCATTTGTTATAGTCCACAAGATGAACATTGCATGGTGAAATAGGTGTGGCATTCACATGCTGCAGAGTTTTGTGTATCTCCTCACAAATTAACAAACACTCATATCCTGAATCCACTTCCGTCCTGCATAGAACTCTGCTCAGTGTCACATTGGTATACTGCTTAAAACTGGCTGCAGCCCCTTCACTGTTTATATCTTCTGATGAATAAATCCATATATTTCCCTCACTCTCTTGAACCCCCAAGGATGTATTGGCTTGTTGTTCCATTCTGTGGGAAGAACTAGCGTTCACTGTCTTATCCTTTTTCAAATGTCTTTCCTGGTGACACACCATTAGCTGATGGCCCTGGCATTTGTATTTATAACAAACTGTTATGCAACATCTGCTGCATCTGTAGTTCTCTCTATTAAGGGCAAAATCCTGACAATGTAGGACATTATTAGGACCTATTCATGTTGTCCGATACACCTCAAATCTCCATTTAAGGATACCAGCTCTAGTTTATGATTTCTTTGAACCTATGTATGCCTCTCAAGTTCTTTTCTCAAGACTGAGGGACAAAGTCAAAAAGTAATGAGTGATAAAGAACCCAAATCAGGGACTATTTTTAAATATTACTCTACTTCACCTTAAAAGTTAATAGAACAACATATTAATCTTCAACATACATTTTCTGAAGAGTATGAATTTTGAAACTCTAATGTCTGTCATTACTGACTGCCTGTAATCCTCTAATTTAGAAGAAAATCAAAAAATGTAATGCGGGAGAAGGAAAAATATAAAATATAAATATAAATATAAATATAAAATATGTGGCAAAATCTGGGGCATTCTGTAAAACTACTAACAGTTACCTACATGCTCTTATAAACTGTTTCATCTGTTGAAAAAGCCTTCAAAGTTATTAGTTCCACTCATTTTTCTGTCCTTCAATTATACTGTTCTGAAGAACTTTTGCTTGTTCACAAAGACAAAATTTTGTTAAGAACAAATGCATTTTTTCCATGTTTGGCTTAATACTTTTTATTTTATTTTATTAAGTGGAGCAGAACACTGATCCAGTCTTTTTTCAGTCTCAGCCTGGGGTTTATAAAGAAGGAAACCTAATATAAATGAATGCACTGAAATATTCAGTCAGGTATAGTACAGAATTTAATGAATAGTGTGACCAGACCTCCAACTAGGTTATTTGGCACCCTCAGCTGTTCTCCAAATTGGTGCCACCTCACCTCAAAGTTGAGAAAAAAATTTCTTCTCAAAGTTAGACAGATAAATTAATAAATAACTGTAGGACACTATTTGCTACACATGTAATAAGCACCTTGCAACAGTTACTACCAAACACTCAGCTTCAAACATAACCATGAATACTGTATCAGCATTCATTTATGAAGCCACAATATCTCGGCAGCTTCATAAATCAGTGCAGGTATAACACTTGCACATCTTCGACAACTGCTAACTATGTCCCATAACAGCTTGTAGCCGTCTTCACCCTGCCATAGTTATGACTCTGACTTTGACAGTTTATGAGCAAAATGTATACACAAGTAAACTCTCTATTTACATATATTTGATGGAGAGTTGGTAGTAAAGAAAGGGGAGGAAAAATATATGATAGGGGATGAATAGTATGTAGTACACATTTCTGAAGTTCAAGATGGAACTTGTGCAGTTTGAATCAAATGTTTCATCTCCTGATGTATTTTTCAGGTAAAAATTACCCTGGAGTAGCTATACTGGACAAGCCGGATGCATGAAGGGCAGTTAAATTTTATCTTTAATGTGCACCTCTGTTTAGAAAGACAAATCAGCTCTTGCTTTGCCTTTGCTTAAGTAGACAATGGAATGATATCACTAAACAGACTGCACTAAAGTCTTCATTTGACCACTCTAAACATACCTTTTAATTACTAGTTGCAAGGATGATTTTGAGGATTAAATTATACATCTTCTGGAGCAGCTGTATTGTCTAATGTATGTTTTACATGTATGTTGGCACAGGATGCCTGTGCTGCTGGAGTGTAGCCCAACACTCATTCCTGAACTAAACATTACAGTTTGGACATTCAGTCGAAGGACAGCATGGTCCAGAAGGTAGGTCATAGCCAGCTTCCTATATTAGCTCTACCTCTGTCCACCCACCTCATGTTTTAGTAAACAGCTTTGTCCTTGCCATGTGCACAAATAAGCTTGGTAAGTTTTGTATCATTTATCATAAATACAGGGGCTTAATGGCAAGGTGGTCATTATGGCAATAAGCCTCCCTTTATGGGGGTGGGGGGGGCCTTCAGTCTATTTTTTCTTTCTCATCACTGCAGTTGTTAATGAAACATTCAGGATGGGAGGCAACTTCCCTTCCTTGTTTCATTTCTGCCTTCTTTTACTGAGAAAGAACTAAATTCAGGAGAGGCCATTCCTTTTTGTAGAAAGTGGTCCATTGAAGCCAACCAGGGGCAGATATTGATAGGACTGAAAGGTAAACCTGTGAAACTGCAGTGGAAAAGGTTGCTGAGGACTCCCCTTTGTGACAGAAGACTTTGCTGTAATCTATTTGACTTTGAGAATCTGATGTTCCCTGACTTTCCTTAAAAGGTCTAAACAAGGGGAGTTCCCGCTGAACAGCCTAGATGTTTCTGGACACTTCAATGCTACTTACCATGGACACCAGGAGGCCATAAAACCAAGCAGGTGTTTCGAAGTCAGGTAAGTGGATTTTGAAGAAGACTGTGCCCCTCACTTTACCTGCTGGTAAACAAGCCTCTTGTAGTACCTGGTCCATCTTACTCTACCAAGGATATTACTATTTTGTCCACATGTTTCAGATGCCTACTTATACAGGATATCTGTGCTGTCATATGGTCAATAATTTGCATACTGTATCTGCAAAACAATGATTTTTTTACTATTTATTTATCATCCATTGGCTGGGTAAGTGGGTTTGTTCACAGACACTTTTCAGTTGCAACCCAGGTTGCAATGGCAAGTGTAAATACAGTTTAGTATAGCCAGTCGACTAGCATGTTTTTGGAAATGGGCTGGAAAGTTACAGTAGTCAGAGAAAAACAACACAAGATGAGGATAACATGGAAAAGTCCACAGAATCAGTAAGCAGAGATCAGGTTTGAACCCCAGACCATAGAGCTGTTAGGCAGAGATCTAGCATATTGCCTTATATTATAGATTTTAATCCATAGTGTCTTGTGGATTTGACTGGTACTTCTGAATAAATTTGATGTGCTGCTTATGAGACGACCTGTCTATATCCTTAGACAATGCAGCATGTCTTTTATTATAAGAAGCCTCATTCATGACTGAAGATTTTTTTTTTCTTTTTTTTTTTTTTTTGTTCAGCAGGCATGCAGCGAGTCTTCTAACCTTGAGGTCCTCTTCCTTGGCATTCTCTCAGGGTAACAGCTCTCAGTTTCTCCCTAGTCCAAATTCTTGTGGGTTGAAAAAGAGCTAAAGTGGAGAAGGCATAACTGTACCTTTTACAGATCCTCCACTGAAGTTGATTGAGTTGCAAGCATAAAGCATGCCTAAAAATGTCTATAGGCAAAAGTCAAGCAATGCCTACAAGTCATGAGGATGGGGGAGAGTTCACTAGGGGAAACTCACTGATTGACCATCTCTGGAAGATGTTGAGTTATTGTAGGCAGTAGTCTTTATGTCACACTCTGTGTAAAAAAAGTGTAATAGCAAAAACACTTCATAATATCCCAAAGCAAGTAAGACCACACAAAGTCTGAGGAAAATAATTCACGCAATCAAAATTTTTAAGTAAAATGTATGTGTGTATATATGGTTTCACTTCACAATCTCGAGACAAAAGTGTTGAAAGTGCAGTTGCCCGAAACTGCATATGACCGAACTTGGAAATGTTGAATCTGCGGTTGTGGTGGTGTGCTATGTGGCGTGTGGTTTACTGTGTCTGTAAGCTGTGTTGTGGTCTGGGATACGGGGATGGCTGCCGATGTGCGGTTGTAGCTGGAGATTTAGGTAAGTGTTTTTTTAAGGGTTTTGGGTAGGGATTTGAGTGTATGTGAGTGTGTTGGGAAGTTTTAGGTGTAGGTTAAGGTAGGTAGGTAAGAGTGTGAGTGTGTAAGTGTTGAAAGTGGTGGTGTTTGTACATATGTAATGTATGTTTGTGCAATGGGAATTTAAGAGTGTGTAGCAGTGAGTTTAGTGCCTTTTTCTTTTTAGTGCAACCTCGGAGTTTGTATATATAAGTAGCGAAGGTGTGGGGGGCAAGGGGGCTTGCCCCCCTGCTTATATGTAGTTTAGGTGGGTTTGATTTGTATTTTTGTGTGTGTGTGTGTGTGTGTATGTTTTGTTGGTTTGTTGTAGTGTGGGGAGGAAAGTGTATGTGTGTTTGCTTGTGTGGTGGAGGGCGTATTTTAAATCAGAACATCACATACTGAAAGTTTCGATATTCTGAAGTTTCAGTATTGTGATGTTCGGTTTTATGGGGTTTCGTGATTTTGTGATTTCGGTACTTTCATCTCGAGATACTGAAATATGTGATTTCAGTATTGTAAAGTGAGTCCATGTATATATATATATATATATATATCTATATCTATATATATATATGTATATATATATATATATATATATATATATATATATATATATATATATATATATCCACGCACACACACACACACTCACACACACACATATATATATATATATATATATATATATATATATATATATATATATATGGACCCCCTTCAGATGCTCGAGGTTTGAAAACTTCAAACAGCCGAGACCAGAAAACTAAAGTTTTGAAACTTTGAACATTTTGAATGGAGATCACCATACAGCATGGAATGGAATACTTACCATCTTCCTCACTGTAGTGTGATCTTCAGCTTGGTATATTTACTTAGTTGGGGGTGTGGGGGGTGCAGAGAGACTTGCCCCCCCCCCCTGAAAAAATGTAAAATACATTTTTTTATTTTGTTTTGAAAGTTTCAAAACTTTGATCTTCTAGTGTCGGACATTTGAAGTTCGAAGTTTTGAATCTTCGAGCTTTAGAAGTAAATCAAAATATATATGTGTATATATACGTTTACTATGAAGACTATAAATGCAGCCAGTCAATTGACAGACTGTCAAAATCAGGTTTTCCAGGAGGCTAATCATCAAACCTTACCATACCAAAGCCTGAATATCGACGACTGGACAGCACATGCAGGTCAATGAGCACATTGACAAAACAGCAAATATCGAACCCTCAGCATTACCATGGTTCAAGATGGGGGGGGGGGGCTGAAAAATGTTTTAATTTTCACTATTCCGGTTCGATGACATGATGATTCAACCGGGTGCATTTCCAGGTTTTCATAGTAAACTATATATATATATATATATATATATATATATATATATCACACACACACACACATACACACAAGCACACAATAGTCTCAAATTCAACAACTACGAAAATTTTGCACTCAAAGCATTTACTAATACTTGCTGCAGGTGTTATGCAGCAAAACCCTTACAATTCCTGCATGTCTGGAGTTAGCACTTTAGTCTTGGACTAACAATATTATGAAATAAAAAAGAAAAGATGGCTGGTCTTCCACACTTATCGCTGGAGGATAAGCTGACCTCACCCATGCAATGAAGGGATAATATTATTAAACTGAAGTGTCTTGATTTTCATTGGACATTAATATTTCTATAACTTAAATCATATTTTGACTCTTAATTGCAGCAGACCTGACTGTCAGATTTCACATTTCCCTCCACAGCTCATCACCATAGTATTAGTAGTATATATATAGTATTTCTCAATAGGCTCACTTCTGCTTTCATCGTCTGATATGTGCATGGTTTTTAAGGAGCTGGATTGACAGTGACCTGAGAAGGGAAGCTCATGAGCTGACTTAATCTTATCTGCATTCTCCTACTGGCTACAAATTCTTTTCATCAGCAGTCGAACTTTTCTGCTTAGTCACTGGGGGAACAGGACAGATCAGTAGCTCTGAGCCTGTTCCATAAAACCAGGGAGCAGAGGTCAAATGCCTTATATTAATATACAGGAATAGGTTTGTTTGTAACAGGATAATAAGACTCGCTGGGACTCAGTCCAAGGCATCTGTAAAACTGCAGCCATTTACTCTGCCCTGCAAAGTTGCTGATCCTGTCACCACTGAAGGCAAAATAATGTACTTTTTATGGAGCCTTTCTTGAAAGATTGTGTCCCAAAGTGCTTTGTTTCATGAGATGGAAGGGAAGACTCTTGTAACATAACACTCAGCGTTACAGTTTGTCCTTTGAACACAGTCTTTGACCAGAGGGAAACTTCAACATAGTTAAATTCAAGGAGTGAAAACAGCACTGGTAGTTAATAAAAGACTGACATTTTTAGTTTCAATTAAAGGGTATTTTCTGTGTTATTTTTGTTTGTTTTTTTTAGTAATAATAGAGAACTGTCTGGAATTTTAAAGTATGTGCAGCTGACATGCTTCACCCTGTAGACTTGGGTTTGATTCCTTTAGTCTCCTTCTGCACCACTCTAAGCAAACCCATTAACCAAACTGTGCTCCCAGGTTGCTCCAGAAAAGAAACACTACAGCCTATTAGTTTTATCCAGTTTACAGATTAGAAAATGCTATCCACCATTGCTGGTTATTAAACAATGCTGATGATAGTATGTAAGTGCACCAGAATGGTTTTACTGTATCATTACATTACATTAAGCAGCACAGCACTGAACTCAGATCCTGCCACCCAGGGCACAACTGTGGGAATTTTATGAATAATCATTAACGCTTCTCATCTTGGTTCTGAAATTAGACTATCTTTTGGGTGTCTCTGTGTAACAATGTTTTTGCTGGAAAAAGAAAAAAAAGTTGTATTATGCCAAATGTAAATTGTTCCTTGAAGTAAACTGATTAAGATTCTGTAGTGAATAAATATCAGTCAGGGATTTATATGTTAATCTTTAGACTCCCAGCCATTTGTTCTGAGCACTAGTCTGCAGCATCATCTTAAACAGGCACATGCCATATAAGAACACTTAGCATTGTTAAGATTTAAAAGCAGTGTGTCAAGTCCAGGATTTAAACACTTCTGTTGGAAGCACCCACCTGTACTACTTTAGACAGCAGCGTATGGAAAGTAATGCAGTATATTATAAAAATCTTCATCAGAAATGGTGGCATAGGAAGCTTACTTACTATTTGTTCTCATTTTTGCACTTGTTCTTATAATGCAAAGTGACGTTTGCAGGCTGACGTAATTTATGTACTCAACCTTAACATAAAGTTCTGCAAGCTTCGGGAAGCAGTATAGCTTACTGCACAAACAGCAGGGGTTTATAATATAGTGTGTACAGGTGTCGATGCAAAGCACGTTGATTACTTTCTTTTGACATCAGAAGATCAACTTGTAGGTTCTGTCACCTCAGTAGGCATTTAGGTTCACATACCATTGCATCAAAGCTGTGCAATATTTGAGAAGATGATGTGAATTCTGTCCACGTATTCCTCCAGCCTGAAGACCCCATCTTTTTTATTCTAGTAGTATATAAAGCGGACTTTGAAGACTGCTTGACACATTTTTAATAAAGGTGGGTATACTCATATTCCAGGGTAGCTTTGGCAAGGTTGAAAAACATAGCATTGCACACATGAGAAAAAGACCTAGTGGTCCAGTCTGTTTGTAAAATGCAAATAAATAATTGGGTGGACAATGATTCTTTAAGGAGGTGTCCAGATGCAGGAGGATGAAAGGCTAGTCAAATGAAGACTTTATAGTACATGACTGCCACCTAGTGGATTTTAGTAATACTGCAAACTGCAGCCATGACAGAGGTGAACCTAGATAACAGCATGCATACATATAGTTATATTCACACTAATCCATTACATAACATGGTATAAGAAGAAGAAACATGTAGTCTGACCAGAGAAAATAGCAGTATTCATTCAAATCACCTCCCAGTTGACTACTCACTACAAAGCAATCATTAGAAAGTGATGCATAACTGGCATGCATATTTGATAGTCACTGATACACTCAAAGGGGGGTTCAGCCCTGGGGGGGATTTAATAGCAGAAAGTATAGCATACAAAGTACCATTTAAAAAGTACTTTTCTTGCTCTGTGTTAATTTCAGAAATTCATTTCAAAACAGTAAAGCCTTACTTGCCATGACATAAAAATGCTGGCTCGTAATCAGCGACAGAGCTGAAAATAACAATGGAAACAAAGCTACATGATCAGGAACAATTTTTAAATACTATTCTAATTCACATAAAAACTTTCATGAACTAACAGGCTTTGCATCAACGTGCGTTTCCTGAGCAGTAAATATGAAAATTTAATGTTTGGTATTATTGACTGACTTTAATTGTCAGTGATTTACCAGAAAATCTAAAATTTTACAAGGGACAGAGCAAAATCAGGGACAGTTGAGAGTTATACTGGCTATTATTTTTCATTATTACAGCTCTTGTGTTGTAAAGGAAGGCATTATAAGTTCTCAAGCTTCACCTACACTGATCCCTTTAACTTGTTTTGGAGTAGTAATGAACCTGTATGTCAGCATGTTTTGTAACATACACAAAATGGGCAGACACAGAGCATCTGTTTATCAACTGTCAGAGTCTATGCTTCTGTTATGATTCATACTTGCAGCATAAAAGTACATCATACAGATGCCTGGGCTACCTTTAATTACTTACGTACCAAACATAACAAATTATGGCAACTGACTGATTTATTTGTTAGACAGCCCACTAATCCACACATATGGATCAGTCATAACTAGAGCCATGGGCAATACACAATACTGACAGTACAGCAGACACATAACCAGATTGCTAGTGAAAGGCAGAACTCACATAGCAGTAAACTTGCACTTCATTATAGTGGAGTCTTTGAATACGTATTTCTTTAACTGACTAAGTAGGTGTATACTAGGCTAACAATCACTAGGGCCTTATAAGCATAGCCACTCAATGCAAATGAGTCCTTTTAGCTGTTGTATATCAGGCGTTTATGTTGTGAGAGGGGTATATTAGTTTGAATGCTGCTATAGATTATATAGAGGGTGTATGTTAGTTTGGAAATGATTTGCTGACTGCCTCTGTCCATCAGAAACATGAGGGCCAGACCTTAGGTAAATTTCTGATTTCCCATCCACTGATTTGGGTTACATTTGAGTAGGGTTAAGGAGGAACTAAGCTTCACATTGATTTGAAACCTATTCCAGAGAATGGGGATTCTCTGAGATACATATCTTTCTTTCCAACTTGTCCTATTTATGTCACAAGCAAAATTCAAATCATTGGATCTAGTAGTTTTGGTGCTTTTCATTTTGCAGATGCGCAAAAGGTCCATCACAGCGGGATCCAAGGATGCTTTGTATGCCAGGCATAGATTGTCTCTCAGTAGTTTGCAGTAGACCAAATATAGAGATAGGGCTTTAAGGTGAATGCATAGAATAATTTGTTTATGCCCTGGATTCTAATGGTAAGGGTCCTTTTCAGACATTCCATTTCTTGAATATTTCTGGTCAGGTATATGCCGAAAGGGGCCATTATACTCAATGATGGGTCAGATGTCAGATAAGGGCTGAATAAAGTGACATAATGACTTTCCTGGACTTAGATGACTTTACCCTTGTTTATTAGTTCAGCAACATAGAAACACTTCCTTACTACCTTGGCCACATATTCTCTGAAGGCCAAGTTACTATCTACATGGGTTCCCACTGAGTTTTAAACCATGAGGCACTAATCATTTGTCTGCCTTAGATCCTCTTGCAGGATGTTACTGCCTTTGTGGGAATCTGTGATTGCTCCTAGGTTTCAGTCATCTGCAAACTTGGTCAGCTAAAGGCCTTGGACATTGGCTTTGACTTCCAAGAAGTCAGTGCCAAAGAGGAGCAGGCCAATTACGGACCATGCAGGCACAGGTGAATGGCTTCTTTGTAGAAGAAGTCTCACCAGTCCTAACTTTTTGGGTCCTATCTGTGAGCCAGCCAGCAATCCATTGTGTTATATATCGATTTATGCCTAATTCTCTGAGTTTGTTAACAATGCCCTAGTGAGGAATTGTATCAAATGTCTTATCCAGGTCAAGAATGGCAGCATGTACCATTTTTGATTTGATGAGAGTGTTCTTATTATTATGGAAGTTACCCTTCCTGATGTTAGTTACAACTTTTTTCCCTTTACTGTATAACATATTTAGATTAGAATTCCACTGGTGTGGTTTGTTTTTTGTGTTAGTTTTGGGCTTACTTCTGATAGGTAGAGCAGCCTCCAAGCAGTCATTTAACTGGCGTACAGAGTGTGTATGTGAACCGTTCTGCTTAGGTTGTTGTAAAATCGGGGTTAGGCGGGGCATTGAATTTTGACAGACTGTTACTTAATATGAAGTAGTTTGCTTTGGAATAGTTCCCAACTGTTACATGGTTTACTGGGTTTACTGAGTTGATTTTTATTTCAAAGAATATAGTTTGTGATCGGACCTTACCAATGAGAACATGGGTATGTGCCCTGTCTGGTCGGGGGGGTTGCCATTTACAAAGTCCAATAATAGTATCTGTAATGCAAAACATCTAACAACTTACAAAATTAATCTGCAAACATGATGTAGTAAACCCTAGTGGTTTAGTGTTAATAAAAACAACCACATTATGTTGAATAAAAACATTTTTGTCATGATGGTCTGTATCATTGTATCACAAAATGCACCCCTGTGGGAGCAAATCTTCACTTAAAAGACTTAATGAAGTAAAATGGATTAGAGCAAAGGAAATGTCATGCAGAAAATTATAAATCTAATCACTTCCCTTACAAATAATATGATCTTTACATTTTTTATGAATGCTGGAACAATAACACTTCTGGCCCAGTGTTATAGGGTTTATTTGCATAACTTTTGATGAAAGCACTGCTGCCAGATGACTTTCATGTCATTTGTTGTTGAGTCAGTTTGTCATCACAACAAACATATTAGTGATGCTTTCTTCAGTTTTGGACTTTGTAATTATAGCTAGGCTAACTTATTTCATTACAGTGGGAGAATGACCCCTTCCCATATATTTCCTATACTATGCAGTTGATTAAGATGTAGATGGGTGAAGAGAGTACAGAGCTGTGCATTTGGAGTGTGCTAGTCCACTTCCTGTATGATGGATGTTTACTTGTTTTGTAGTTGTCTTAATTTACTTTTAATGAGGGAAGCTTTTCTTACTTTCTTTCTTGTAACTTGGTTACATTTGGTTGAAGTAGTCATCAGATGGAACTTTATAACAAATTGAGAAGTACCTGCTTCCTGTTAATACATGAGGAGAATTTGTAGATGATTTGCTAAAAATAATGTAAACTGAACAGACATAATGTAGTTTTGGACATTCCTGGTATGCAGCACTGTTTGCAAATCCTGTGTTAAGCAAATAAAAATCTGCAGTAGTCCCAGTGGCGGCTGGTGACTTCAAATCACAGGGGGGCTGCAGGAGACAGCTGAATGGGTGGGGTCAAGGGGAGGGGGTGTGGTCAACCCGAAAGGGGAGGAGCTATGCACAAAACCACAGAAAACTAACTTTAATTAAATACGCTGCCCTGGGTGGCAAACCATCATTATGAAAGTCCAATCAAGACAAAAATAAGTGTAGAAGAATAAAAATATTTCAATGCATTGGCTGCATGACAGCTTACTTAATATCTAGATGGAAACAAAAGGTTGTGAGGCATGAAAAAATAAATTACTTTTTAAATACATTACTGGAATGCCAGTCAAAATCAAGTATAAGAAAAACCAGAAGCACTCAACTCAAACCACTTCTCCTTGCACTGCAGTCCTAATTATAATATATTCAGCTTTATTAAAGTACCAAGTAACATGCTGAAAGTAGAAATCTATGTGATGCCCCACTTGTAAAAATGTTTCTTATCCAAAAAGACCTGCTGCCTGACAACTTGTTTCATGGGGAAAACATGATAAAAGTAAAAATGAAAAGCAAACAAGAAACAAGCTCAAGATACATTGCTTAAAGGATTACTGTACAGGTTATGGACCACACATGATTGGCATTCTGTTTAGTTTACGGTAAAGTCTGTAGAGATGACTGGAAGTCTCCAACAAGTGTAATGAGCTTTTAAAATAATGGAATCCTGTCCTTTAATACCCAAGGCTTATACATTATCTAGTCAAGTATTCTCTGCATGGCAACAACAGAAAGGCTTTCAATGTTGGCAATTCTTTAACAGTATGCTTATTAAATCTTACTTGCATCTTACGATCTCAGACAAGCTTACCTTATGGTCATTAAAGCATTGCTACTTAAAACACAGAGCAACAGGCACTTTGAGTAATAAGCATAAATCAACAGTACAAAAATATGACAGAAACCAGACCATTCTGCAAAATCAAGGACAGATGAAAAGCCACTGTAGTACTTATGCAGTGTGTCCTCCCCATCCAAGGTAGATACAACTACTCCTTGCCTTGCTTGGACACATCCAGAGTCACTACATGGGGAGTGGGGTGCAACAAGCATGTCACAATTTGAAATCTCTCTGGCTGACTGTGATGGCCCTGACACATTTGTCATACCTCTCAACCTCAAGAGCAAGAAATCTGGACAAAGCCATACACAGAAGTGGGACAAAGGCCCAACAATAAGGACAATTTTTAAATATTGCTCTAATAAACTTAGAAAGATAATAGAATAGGTCTTGCATTAGTATGAATTTTCTGAAGGGTATAAAATCTGAAACTCAAATGTCTGTCATTTTCTAACTTCAGTCTTTAGTGATGTCACTAATTTGCCAAAAACACAATTTTATGAAAAATGGACAAAATGTGATGCAAAATATAAAATAGGCACACAATACAGCTGCTACCTGTCAAAGAAGGGACACTTTAATATTAGTACTGCTACCTTGAGCAGCTGACAAAATATAAAAGAATCTACATGCATTTCAAGTAATCTATAACTTTGATTATTACAGTTATTTCTTAATTGTAAACCCTCCATGTTTTCTTCCAAAATTGCTATTTTGCAGAGGGATTATAAGGGGGAAGAGCAACATTTTGAGCCAAAAATTGGGGACAGTTGAGAGGTTGGCTATGCCTAATTCTATAAAGCAATTTATTTGCATGTACCTCTCAACCTGTTAATGCAGTAAATCTGAACAAGGCCAAATATATTGGGGGCACATATAAACAGTACTAAAAATTGCTCTTGTATAAATTGAAAAACAAAAACAGAAGCTCCAATAAGCCACGAGTACGAGAAACTGTAACGCACTTTAATTCACAATTTGAGAAAAAAGCGTTTTCGCTCCTGCAAGAGCAGAAGCTTCATCAGCATACACAAAGCACAGCCTTCACATGATTTTTTAAAACCTTCACGAGTGACAAGTTGTTGATGTCACTTCCTGTTAATGCACACAAAGTGCAATTAAACTAAGATAACATGCCATACATACAAATTTAAAATAGTAAAATATATGTCAAGTGTATAAAAAGTGTATAAATTGTGTATAAAATGTAGGTATGAGAAAGTGCAAGCAATACATGGGCACAATTTCATAACAGCCCTACCTGTATGAATACAGGTAAATAGACAGTGTCAAAACCCCAAAAAATAGGTATAAAAGTATGTAATAATAATAACATACCCCTACCTCAATAAAATAAAGAACCAAACTACCATTACAGTAAAAAATAAAAAGTGCACTAAAGCACTATTAAAAAACTGCAATTAAATTACCTCAATGATTCTTTACAGAAAAAACAAAGGACACTTGGATAAGCCAATCCAATTACCTAAGGTAACTTCTATACTTCAACATGCATGCAATATTACAGTTGTCATTAAGCCCTGGATAGGAAAATGCATCTAGCTGGAGTTGCCACTCTAACTCCCGGGTTTCTAAAATTAAAGTGGACCCCCTAATACCACACTTAATGGTGTCTATGCCCATAAATTGGAAGCTGTGACCACTGTTACTCAAAATGTGTTTCGAGAGAGTGTTGTCGCTTCTCTTATTCTTGATCGCATATATATGTTGGTAAATACGGTCGCGAAAGCTCCTGTCCGTTTTACCAACATAAAATGCGTTACAGCATTCACATAGGGCTAAATAGACTAGTGATCTAGTGTTACAATTGATCTTATGGTTAATGAAGTATTTCTTCATACCCACGGTGAAAGAGTTACCTACCCGAAGGTGTCTACACCATTTACAACACCCACAAATGTGCGTGCCTTTTTGTGTCACCATAAGATCTGTTCCTTTATTCCTCTGTAACAACTCTTTGAGGTTGTTACCTCTTTTAAATGCTTTCGCGACCGTATTTACCAACATATATATGAGATCAAGAATAAGAGAAGCAACAACGCTCTCTCGAAACACATTTTGAGTAACAGTGGTCACAGCTTCCAATTTATGGGCATAGACACCATTAAGTGTGGTATTGGGGGGGGTCCGCAAACTTTAATTTTAGAAACCCGGGAGTTAGAGTGGCAACTCCAGCTAGATGCATTTTCCTATCCAGGGCTTAATGACAACTGTAATATTGCATGCATGTTGAAGTATAGAAGTTACCTTAGGTAACTGGATTGGCTTATCCAAGTGTCTTTTGTTTTTTCTGTAAAGAATCATTGAGGTAATTTAATTGCAGTTTTTTAGTAGTGCTTTAGTGCCCTTTTTATTATTTTTCACTGTAATGGTAGTCTGGTTCTTTATTTTATTGTGAGTAGTGGTATGTTATTTTATTATTACATACTTTCATACTCATTTTTTGGGGGTTTTGACATTGTCTATTTACCTGTATTTATACAGGTAGGGCTGTTATGAAATTGTGCCCATGTATTGCTTGCATTATCTCATACCTACATTTTATACACAATTTATACACTTTTTATACACTTGACATATATTTTACTATTTTAAATTTGTATGTATGGCATGTTATCTTAGTTTAATTGCACTTTGTGTGCATTAACAGGAAGTGACATCAACAACTTGTCACTCGTGAAGGTTTTAAAAAAACATGTGAAGGCTGTGCTTTGTGTATGCTGATGAAGCTTCTGTTTGCAGGAGAAAACGCTTTTTCTCAAATTGTGAATTAAAGCTACAGTTTCTACTGGCTTATTGGAGCTTCTGTTTTTGTTTTTCAAGAGTTTCTGTCTTTCTTTTTACTCTTGTATAAATTGAGACAGTTGATAGAACAGCTCTTACTTTAACATGCATTTTTCTGAAGGTTATGAAGTCTGAAACTTATTGAGTGACTTCTGGCAAATCATTTAGGAATTAAAGCTACAAATTTTATGAACAACAAACCAAAAATAAGAAGCAAAAATCTATTCATTCTTTGAAAATCTGGACAGTTGGGAGGTATAGTTCAGCTGGGCCTGTCTGAGTTTGCTGCCCTTCCCCCCTGACAAAATAATGGTTGAATGGAGCCTCTGCAGCCATTCCAATGAACCATTACTTGGCTATTTCACTCCATTTACCATAAACACTAATGTGCATACTGCTTTACTTCTATGATGAGTTGGACTTCATTTGAAAGTTTTATTTTGTATTTTACAGCACAAACACTAAGTCATCTGTTAAACAAAGCAATGCAGTCTCACAATGAAAACTTAGCATTAAAACTTCTCTGCCCTTGAAACTCACATTCATTGAAACAGCATTGAAACCCACATTCAAAGAAAATACATTTTGCCAGTGGCAGATAAAGATTAATTTTGGGCTGTTTTGAATCATAGGCTCCTTGCATATGAAACATACATGTGCTCTTTGATACACCTTCCTCATTGTACTAAAATTATATTCCTTGTACAATACAGTACACTTGTTACAGGGTGTTTTAAATTTGTTTTGAACATTTTTCCAGTAAGCAATGAAACAAACCATATGCACCCATAATGGCAAAACTGCCCAGTTGAGAACATTTATCATAAAAGTCTACTCAGACTTCCACAGTCCACCATTATTAGTAAATATACACAATTCTACAGTCCACCATTATTAGTAAATATGCACAATTCCACAGTCCACCATTATCAGTAAATATGCACAATTCTACAGTCCACCTTTATCAGTAAATATGCACAATTCTACAGTCCATTATCAGTAAATATGCACAATCTCTGAAGTCAGTCATCTAAATAATTCCACATTAAAGAAATCTGTAACTAATGAAGCGGTTGCTGCTAGCAATCACCTTTATATTTCATGGTTTCATCGAAAAATAAAGTGTCTGTTGCCCCTCAGGAATAAATTGCCTATATTACATTAAAAAATGATAAGCTAGTAATAATATTGCAAGAGGAAATGGATGGCAAACTGATAACGAACTCATAGTTAGTATCTTCACCAAGGAGAACATTCTCAGTACGGCAGCATCCACCCCTTGTGGGAGTAGAACCCACAACCTTCTGCATCAAAAGCAAGTACACAACCTGTTGTGCTATAGTATTAACTTGGCAAAGCACTAAACTTCTATTCCCCTGCAGCTCTCAGTTCCTTGTAAAATCTACTCAATACTCAACTGCATCTCAACCGCAGCTCAAGAAAACTGGAAAAAGCCAAAATGTATTGGGGGTCAAAAGCCCAAAACAGGGACACATTAAACATTGCTTGTATAATCTTGGAAAGTTGCTAGAATAAAATGTTGTGTTGCCACCATATATTTTACTGCCAAGGTCCCTGAGCAAAAAACAGTCAGAGTAACATACCACTGCGCCACATCAGCTGCTTTGTAAAAGAGAGGAAGACTGAAACTTAAATGGCTATCATTTAGTGAATTCAGTTCTCACCATAGCTGTCAACCTCTTAGTACAAAACACCTGGACAAACCCAGTAATGAGGGAATACAGCCCTCAAACATATTCAGTGAATTCAGTTCTTGCCATAGCTGTCAACCTTAGCACAAAAACCTGGACTAAGCCAATAATGGGGGAATACAGTCCCAAAAATAGGGACAAATTTAAAATATTCATCTTATAAACTTAGAAAATTGCTAAAAAAAAGGTTGTGCTACTATGTATTCTGAAGAACATGAAGTTGGAAATTCAAATGCCGGTCAATTTTACTGTGGACAGAACAAAAACAATTTTCAGCAGAGACGCAGGGATTAATACTGCAGACACGTCTTTGTAAAATGGCAGGGCACCAGAGCAAATCCACACAAATACAGGGAGGAGATGCAGACAGAAGCCACCCCAACCAAGAATCAAACCAGAAAACCTATAGCTGTGAGGCAACAATACTACCACTGCACCATCAATTATGCAAGAAATTAAACATTCAGAAACCTGAAGTCTGAAATTCAAATGCCTGTCAATTTTACTGCTGACAGAATAAAACAATTTTCAGCAGAGACGCAGGGATTAATACTGCAGACACGTCTTTGTAAAATGGCAGGGCACCAGAGCAAATCCACACAAATACAGGGAGGAGATGCAGACAGAAGCCACCCCAACCAAGAATCAAACCAGAAAACCTATAGCTGTGAGGCAACAATACTATCACTGCACCATCAATTATGCAAGGAATTAAACATTCAGAAACCTGAAGTCTGAAATTCAAATGCCTGTCAATTTTACTGCGGACAGAACAAAAACAATTTTCAGCAGAGACGCAGGGATTAAAACTGCAGACACATCTTTGTAAATGGCAGGGTACCAGAGCAAATCCACACAAACACAGGCAGGAGATGCAGACTCCACACAGAAGCCACCCCAACCAAGAATCAAACCAGAAAACCTATAGCTGTGAGGCAACAATACTACCACTGCACCATCAAATATGCAAGGAATTAAACATTCAGAAACCCTTAAGTCTGAAATTCAAATGCCTGTCAATTTTATTTAACATTTTTTAATCAGGACAGTCTGACTTGGAACAAATAAACAATTTTCAGCAGAGGCCCAGGAAGAAATAATGCAGACATGTCTTTGTAACATGGGAGGACACAAAAGCAAACCCACACAAACATAGGGAGAAGATACAGACCCCACAAAGAAGGAACCCCAGCCAAGAATCAAACCCAAGAACCTGCAGCTGTGAGGCAACAATGCTACTACTACACCATCAAATATCAAGCATTGCAACATTTACAAACCACAGATATTATGAGGAACAGATCAGATCGAATATGAGGCAAAAATCTGCAATTTTTTTACAAATGGTGGTGGGTAGGGAACTCAAGTCTTTAACACCTGCATACAGGGTACAGGGTTCAAGCCTGAGGTATTCCCTACCACACCACCATAAGCACGTGGGGCATTTTCACACACACACACACACACACACACACCAGTTAAGCATCATACACAAACTCCAGTAAAGCATAAGCACCATACACAAACTCCAGTAAAGCATAAGCACCATACACAAACTCCAGTAAAGCATAAGCACCATACACAAACTCCAGTAAAGCATAAGCACCATACACACACAAATAAACATTGTAAAATAAAGGTAAAAAGCACCATACACTTACCTGAATATATCCAGCTAACGTACATCCTTCCTGCGCAATACTCAAAGACCCGCGAGATCCCAAGGAAAGCCCAACGAGATCCCAATGCTCCTTCCCGAGTCCTGCTGCTGCTCTTGCAGTCCGGATGCGACCCATAATCCTAGCGAGTCTGTGCACTTTAAAAGTGCACAGACGTCTCCTTGTGTCCCCCTATGTGGACTGCCTTGAGCATGCGCATAGACCGACAGTAGTCGGGACTACTGCGCATGCGCGAAGTCCGCGAATTTTCAAAAAATAATTTTTTTTTTCTTTCTATTTTTTATTTTGAGGGGGCTGCAGTCCGGCAGCCCGATGCCACGAGCCGCCCCTGAGTAGTCCATTCTATCCATTCATCAACTTTACAAGCTGCTAGTCCTGCTGGGAATCTTCCTGATAACAAGATAATCAGGGCACCAGAATTATCTAGCAGCAACGGCAGCAGTCCATAACATATTCTGCAGGAAGGCCCAGGCATTCTGAAAGAAGCTAAAAGATACAGGCTTGGACTCCCAAAAGCTCTCCATGATGGGGAAGACTTAACATGGTTATTTTCACCCTCATGATAAGTGTTTCTAATTCTTACAATGCTCTTACCACTGAGGTGTCCTGTTAGCGGGGGGGCTTAGTGCAGTGGGTGGTCTTGTGGCCAGAGATGCATGATAATGTGCTTAATGCTAATTAACCATGTACTCTTCCTCAAAAATGCCAGTGTCTCCCAATTCATGCTGCAGATTAATTCAAAGAATCTTCAGCTATGTACAATGTTACTGTGGAGGAAAAAGTGGATGACATCAAAAGATGGAGATTAACCATTCACTAAGTTCAGCAAAAACATGGAGGTTAGGGGAGTTAGTGCATGTATGTGTGTGGACATGTCTGTAAGGGCATGAATGAAGTTGCATAAATGTGCGTGTGTGTCTGTCTGTCTACATGATCACAGAAGGGAGGGTTAGGTAGAAATTAAGTAAGTGTGTGTGTGTGTGTGTGTGTGTGTGTGTGTGTGTGTATGTGTGTTGGAGTGTGCGTGTGAATGGGTGAATGTTTCTGTGACTGTGTCATCAAGGTTGGCAAGAAGTGTGTTTTCCTCACCCACCTGCATGAGGTCCTGTTACAGGTTCATATTACGTTATCGAAAGATAACGTAATCGAATGGCCAAAACATCAAAACGGCCGCATTTTGAAACTTTTATTGTGGGGGGGCTGCACCCCTCACACCCCCCGCTAAATATATATTCCAACTCCAAAATCGCACTACAGTGAGGAAAGGGCAAATGTCCCAATCTTCACTGTACTGCGATCCCACAATTCAAACTTCGAAATGCGTCTGTTTCGATGTTTTGGCCATTCTATTACATTATCTTTTGATAACGTAATAGGAACCCCTTGTTACAGTGCTGGCAGGAAGGAACAGTGCCCCAGGATATGCGTGATGCTAACATTATCATGCTACACAAGAACAAAGGTGACCAAACTGACTGCAACAACTGTTGTGGAATATCCCTCCTTAGCATTATTGGGAAGGCCTTTGCCCTTGTACTTCTGAACAGGCTGCAGTCACTTGCTGAAAGTGTTTACCCTGAGACATAGTGTGGATTCAGAGTGGGAAGGTCCATAATTGACATGGTATTCTCACTAAGGCAGCTTCAAGAAAAGTGCCACAAGCAAAAGAAACCATTGCACATCATCTTCATTGGTCTAACTAAGACGTTCGACTTGGTAAACAGGAAAGGCCTCTTCATGCTGCCTGTTCAGAACTACGAGGGTGAGTGCCTTCCCCCCAAACTCCTGAGGATGATAAATCTTTCCATGAGTACATGCAGGGTGTCGTACAATATGATGGCTCATTCTCAGACTGATTTTCAATTAGTAGCGGAATGAAGCAAGGGTCTGTACTTGCTCCAAAGCTCTTCAGCATATTTTTCTCTCTGCTACTGTCCCATGCCTTTTCAACAAGTCTGAAGATGGTGTGTACCTCTACACCAGAAGTGTTGGTAATCTCTTCAGCCTCACCAAGGTGTGGACAGTACTGATTAGAGAGATGCTGTTTGCATATGACGCTGCACTGACTGCTCCCACTGAGGAAGCACTACAATGCCTCATAACTTGCTTCACTGGTGCTTGCAGAGAGTTTGGCCTAACAATCAGTCTCAAGAAGGCCAACATGATGGGACAGAATGTCAGCAGCACCACCTGCATCTTCATCTGTGATCACACTCTCAAGGTGATGAAGGATTTCACTTACCTGGGCTCCACCATCTCCCTGGATGCTGAGCTGAACACCCGGCATCAACACTAAGATCAAGGTGTACAAAGTGTGAGTGCTCAGCACGCTGCTCTATGGTAGTGAAACATGGACCCTGTACTCCTGCCAAGAAAGCAAGCTCAACGCGTTTCATCAACACTGCCTTAGAAGGATCCTGGGCATCAACTGGCAGGACCGCATTCCAAATAAGAACATCCTAAAGCAGGCAGGGATATTAAGCATGTTTGCCCTGCTCTCCCAAAGATGCTTGTGCTGACTTGGTCAATCAGCTGTATACAGGACGCTCGAATCTCCAAAGACCTCTGGCTCCAGACACACAGGAATGCCCATTCTGCACTTCAAAGATGTCTGCAAGTGTGACATGAAGATAAGCAAAATCAGCCCAACAGCCTGGGAAGCCTTAGCCACAGAGCACATTACTTGGAGACTGGCCATCAAGACAGGTAGCCAGATGAGCAAGAAGAGAGAGGCACTCCAGGAGGAGAAGCGAGAGCACAGATGGCAGAGGACATCTTCGGTACCTACACAGCCAGGCATCAGCTACACCTGCACAAATTGTAATAGAGTTTGCTAGTCAAAAATCGGACTTTACAAACACAGCAAGCACTGCATTTCAACCACCAACTGATGTCATAATGCAAATTTCATTGTCCCTCGAGACAGAAAAATGTAATCCATACATATATATATATATATATATGTGTGTGTGTGTGTGTGTAAAATTATACGTGTGTGTGTGTGTGTGTGTGTGTGTGTGTGTGTGTGTGTGTGTGTGTGTGTGTCTGTGTTTGTGTGTGTGAGTGTATTCAGGTGCCTTTGCCAAAATAACACGTGGGCCTGTAAGATGAGCACTACCTCCGTAGGGTTTGGCAGCACTAATGTTGACTAGTGTGTGATTCAGAGACAACCTAATGAGCTGATAATGAGGTCTTTCTCATTATGGCCATAGCTGTCTCTGAATCAAGTTTTCCCTACAATTGCAATAATTAACCCACCTGTAGTAGACAGTTACTGCAAGCAACAACCCTGTTTCTGAATTCCATGGATAATGTTTCTAGCATGTCCTGAGTGCCTCCCAGTAACTCTTCCAAGTAGCTGCGTCTGGTGCATCACCCACAGGAAGCACAAGGGTTCTTTTTAAAATTTTCCAGTTTGCATGTGTTTGACACCACTTTTTTTAATTATTATAATCGTTATCAGGTATGTTATAATTAAAAGTGCAGTTTTACCTTTAGCGAATACTATGTGGTAAAAGTACAACAGGCAGCTTATCTTTAAAATTAATGTGAATGCACTCATTTAAAACAGTGAGAACGTTTAATTTACTACAAATACTACAGTATAAATTAAGTACTGTACATATTTCACTGCAGAATGCTAAATAAAACAACCACCAATGCGTAACTGAACTCAGTGTGTGAGACCTCTGTCCAGTCAGCAGTCATGCAGCACTTTTACTGATGATCTCTTATAATATGATTTCATTGGGTTTGATTTCTTCAAGTCTTTTAGGTTTCTAATATTATAATGAGAATGGACCCCAGTCCTAAGTCAAAATATAATTAGGATTCATGAAATTAGTATTATAGGTTCATAGGTAGGTACTAGGTTATCTGCCAGAGGGCATTTATAAGCCTAGCCAGAGTGTGTCAGCTTTCGCCACCCCATTGATTAATTAACTGAGTCTCTGTCAAGAAGAGCCAATGAAGTGATCCCAGGGGTGTATTTTCTGTTACCCATCCACTCGTTAAGGTGTCTCTTGAAGAGTGTTAGTGAGGGGCTCTGCCGAATGTAGTTAGGAATTTTGTTCCAAAGCATGAGGAGTCTCTGTGACAGGACTCTATCCCTCCAGCATGTTCTATTTATTGTTGTGGTGAGGTTTAGCTCACTAGAGCAAGTGGCTCGCAGTGACTTGGATTTCTTTAGGTGGAGCATGTCCATCAATTCTGAGTTGGACATGGCTTTGTAAGTCAGGCAGAGATCACCTCTGAGTAAGCGATATGCCACTGAATACAGCTGGAGTTTTTCCAGTCGGGCTGCATAGGACATATGTTTGAGACCAGTAATCCTCTTGGTGAGGTACTTTTGTGGTCTTTCCAGCTGTTGGAAGTGTCTTGTGAGGTACATCCCAAACGGGGCATTGTACTCTATGATGGGTCTGATGAGTGACGAGTAGAGGGGCACTATAACCTCTTTATTTCTAGATGCAAACCCTTTAGTAATTAGATGGGCTACATAGAAGGATTTCCTAACTACTTTGGCAATATGATTGTCAAAGGAGAGATTACTATCTACCTGGGTCCCCAGATCTCTTATTACCTCTTCTGTATTAAGGGGGCTGCCACCTATGTGGTAATTCATGGGTGTTTTGTCTTTCCCAAATGGGATGACTCTGCATTTTTTGCCATTTAGCTTGAGACCATGACTTTGACACCAGGTGTCCGTCTCAGTAAGGCCCTTTTGGAGAATGTCTGTGTCAGCCAGTGTGTCAGTTATGGCTCCCAGTTTGCAGTCATTGGTGAACTTGGTTAGCCATAGTCCTCCTGTGTTTGCCTGTACTTCTGAGAAGTATATGCTGAACAGTAGGGGTCCCAGGACCGAGCCTTGTGGGACACCACTTTTGACTGGTTTAGAGTCTGACCTGGAGCCCGCTATTCTTCCGTGTGAGTTCTGTCTGTAAGCCAGTGGGAAACCCATCTTGTGACTTAGGGGTTTATGTTCAGGCTGGTGAGTTTTTCTATAATTCCTGAGTGGGAAATGGTGTCAAAAGCCTTGCCGAAGTCAAGGTAGGCTGTGTGAACTACCTTCCCCTCATCTATGGCCTTGGTGACTGTCTCGAAGAAGTCAACCAGGTTTAGTAGGCATGATCTGCCCTTAAAAAAGCCGAACTGGGTCAGGTCAAGTGTTTGGAGATTCCCAATGTCTTTGTTAATGGGTTCCATGATGATGCGCTCCATAGCCTTGCAGATCAGGCGATAGTTACCAGGGTCAGTTGTGGCCCCTCCTTTGTGGAGCAGAATAACCATTGCTGTGCGCCATTCTATGGGCACGTAGCCTGTGGAGAGGCTAAGGTTGAACAGTGTGTTTAGGTGGGCGGTTAGTTTGTTCTGTAGTTCATGCAAGACGCAGCCTGGGACACCATCTGGCCCCACTGATGCTGTGCTTTTGGCTTTTGAAAGGGCTGTTTTCACCTGTGCGTCTGTGATTTCCGGGACACTACACTTTTCTGGTATTGTTGTGGGCCCTTTTGGGAGTGAAAGGGGGGGGTGATGTTTGCACTGAATCTATCTGCCAGGATGTTGGCAATATCAGTGGGTTCAGTATATTTTGTGCTATTTTGCACTAGCTCAGAGCATATCTGCGAGTTGCCACTTAGATTCTTGACATAGCTAAAGAAGGCTTTGTGGTTATCTTTCAAATCCTTGGCTATTTTTTTTTTCAAAGTTAGCCTTGGAGGATTTTATGAGGGACCTTAGTTTCTTACTGATACTGATCAGGGATATCTTTCCTTTTTGGCATTTGCTTTTTTTCTGAACTAGTTTCCTCCTTCTATTGTATAGCCTGTTTATGGCAAGGGTCCACCAGACTGGTTTCCTTCTCTTAGGGGAGTGAGTCTTGGTTTTTCTAGGGATGGCATGATCCATGCATCCTTGTAGGTGATCATAGAGTGCATTTGTAAAGGTTTGTGCATCTTGGGCAGCGTTATCCTTTAGCATGAGGGCTGTGAAACTTACCACCTGTCTTAAGTAAGGTGAAGTTTGCTTTAGAAAAGTTCTTTACTGTGGTTTCCTTAGTTGGGGGTGGTGGTGTGGTATGGACATCCAGAGTGATTAGTTTATGGTCTGATCTAACCAGTGATGGGTTGACCTCTGGAGTGGAACACGTCGCACATGTTGGTGATGACCACGTCCAATATGTTTTCACCTCTGGTAGGGGAGTTTACCAGCTGATCCAGGGCATTTGAGTTGATAAATTCCAGGAAGCGCTGGACCTGAGAGTTTGTACTTGAGTAGTTTTCCCAGTTAACAGTATGGTAATTGAAATCACCCAATATCAGGGTGTTGAGTAGGACCTTCATGTTTTCCAGTGTCTCCAGAAAGGCTGAGTGGTGGTCCTGGGTCATGGAGGGTGATCTGTAGCAGGCCACAATTTGCATTGCAGATTTGCCTGATGTTAGTTGCACATGGATGATCTCGGAGGTATCATGCTGCGCCACTAACCTGGAGGTGTAGGTATCCTTGATGAATAAGGATACACCCGCTCGTTTTGTATTTCAGTCCATATTCTGTGGCCGAAATGTGTGGTATGAGTTGTAGCCCGGTAGTGCTGGGGTGCTCTGTGGAGCCTTGAACCAGGTTTCAATTACTGCACAGATGTCGACGTTCTCCATACTGAGGAGTGCTTCGAGTGCATGCATTTTGAGATTTAAACTCCTGGAGTTGAGTAGCATAACCCTCATTTTTTTATTTGTGCTGTTTACGGAGGTGGGTTTGACTTTTGAGCCTTGCCTAAAAAAGACACTATGGGGGCAGCAAGAGCCTTGGCTAGTATTCGAAAGCCTAGGGGTGACAGGTACAAGCCATCTCTTGCGAAGCAATGAGGCCTGTTGAGCATATCTTCCCAGGCTGACAGACACTGGATCCCCTTTGAATGACACCAGAAGCTTAGCCAATTGTTGAAATTGATCATTTTTTCTTTGTACCTCGGTATCATTCTTGGTGAGGGCAGGATGCTACTCAGGGTCAGGGCATACTCGCCTGGGCTACATGATCAGACAGCTCTTCCATGTCTCTTTTCATGTAGTCCAGGGAGGTGCGTCTCAGGTCATTCACACCAACATGAACAATGACAGAGCCATATTTGTACTTGTTCTGGAGTGACCTGAGTGCTTGTGTTATGTGGTGGATTCTGGCTCCCGACAGGCAGCTATCAGTAACCTGCTCCTTGTCCAGCCTAGTGAGTGGGACATCAGTGCACCTGACTATAGAGTCGTCTATTACTAGTGTGGTAGGTGTGTTATTTTGCTTTAAGGGCTGTGATTGTGCGGCACACCAATTTTGTGTTTTATGTGTTGTCTGGTTTGTGACGGGATGTGCAGGTTTTTTGGGTGTCTGCTTTGGAGGTCTGTGATGCTTTTGCAGGTTTTTTTTAGAGCCTCCGAGTATGATTTTGTGTATTTATGTGTATTTTTTGCCAGTGCTGGTTTAGTATGTCTATGTGAGGCTGGAGGTGTGGTGCGAGTGTTAACCTTCGCCTCATGACTGCTTTTTCCAGTCTTGGGTGGAGAGAGCTTAGCCTCCAATTTAGCTATATAATTCCATCTCTCACATATGTTAATGTTTTGTGGTAGGAGGAGAAGGTTGTCTGTGTACATGAGGCAGTTGTAACATTGCCTCATGATACCCAGGTTCACCAGCTGGACTGGAGAGTATACCTGAAATTGCCCTTTAGTCATGTCTGAATAGTAGGGTGAGCTGCTTAGTCGCTTGGTTGGTACAGGGTGAATAATGAGCCTTGTCCTGCTGGGTAATCAAGTGTCGGGGTGTATTAGTGTTTGCTATTAGGTCTGAGCAAGTGCAAGTGTAGGATGCTTTTAAGTGCTTAGGTTGAGAGTTAGACTACTTTCAAGGGAAAAACTGAAGAGGAGACTTGGTGGAGCCGGGATAAATTTAGCCCTAGCTAACTGGTGCTGCCTGGATGTGCAAAACCATGCAAACACAGTTTTTACAGCAGGGAAATGAAAGAGATAGAAATTAGCCCAAAATGGCCCACAAAATACTAACTTCTGGGCTGGAACCACTCCTCCAGGGACAGATGGCTGCTCAAAGCTCCCTCTCTCATAGGTGAACAGAGAAACCTACCTCTATCCAAGTAAGGTATGGGCAACTCAGAAAATTGTAACAGCCCTGAATTCAGCACTAGCCTGAAAACTGGACTATACTAGCTTAGAAAGGTGGGAAATAAGGAAATTTTTTTTTTGAAAAGATAAGACAAAAACAGTAAAATTACACTTAAAACAGCTTTAAATGACTACAAACAGTAAAAATGCACTTAAAACAGCTTTAGATGACTACAAGCAATCAGAAAAGGCTTTTAAACAAATTACCCAATTAACCAGTAAAAAAATCTCAAACCTGAGCCCTGTTCCTGTAGTCTTCAATCAGACAAGTTCTAACTGCACACTCCTGCCACTGGGGTGCAGGGGAACCTTCTCCAAAAAAGAAGGCCTGGATTAGTGCTCAAGTTATATCAAACAAAGCTAGATTCAGCAGGCCTGGATCTAGTCTATGCTACAGCAAACAAGGTGCACTAATTTCAGTAAGAAACAGTTCAAATATGCAGGCACTATATGCCTTTAACCAGAAATTCCCAGCTCAGAAGGGCAGAGTCCAGCCTCTTCTCCCACAAGAGTGCAGACCACGAACCTTCTTAATGTAAAATAACTGGCCTGAAGCCCAAGTGCTTAAACCAGAACTAATACACTTTTAGAATAACAGACACTGAGCCCTCAATCAGCAGTTCCAAACTTAGAAGGATGTAAGCTGCCTGTCCTGCCACAACAGTGCAGACCGCAAACCTTCTTAATGTAAAACAACTGGTCTGAAGCCCAAGTGCTTAAACCAAAAGGCTTAGAATGATAGCTACACTTTAATCAGGTTACTACCAAGCAGTAATAAATACAATTGAATACTTTTAAGAAGGCCTGGATTAGTGCTCAAGTTATGCAAACAAAGCTAGATTCAGCAGGCCTGGATCTAGTCTATGCTACAGCAAACAAGGCGCACCAATTTCAGTAAGAAACAGTTCAAATATGCAGGCACTATAAACCTTTAACCATAAATTCCCAGCTCAGAAGGGCAGAGTCCAGCCTCTCCTCCACCAAGAGTGCAGACCATGAACCTTCTTAATGTAAAATAACTGGCCTGAAGCCCAAGTCCTTAAACCAGAACTAATACACTTTTAGAATAACAGACACTGAGCCTTCAATCAGCAGTTCCCAACTTAGAAGGATGTAAACTAACTGTCCTGCCACAACAGTGCAGATCACAAACCTTAATGTAAAACAACTGGTCTGAAGCCCAAGTGCTTAAACCAAAAGGCTTAGAATGATAGCTACACCAAGCAGTAATAAATACAATGTAGTACTTTTAAGATGACGCAAAAGCAAAATAAAGTAGGAAGAAACACAAATAAAAGTAAAAGCAGATGGAAGAAGTGCAAATTTTTTTTTTTTTTTTGAGTGAGCAAATGAGATGGGCCCAGGAGGAGTATGCAAATGCAAATTTACAAGAGGAGCAGGCAGTTTCAAAGCCACCAAGATTAACACCAAAACAAAAGCAAGGAGGGTGAGTGGGGAACTAACTGAAAAAACAGAGCCGCAACTTCCAGCTAGATAGTATTTAATGCAACACAAATAAATCAATTTAAATGCTGTATTATTTGAAAAAAGTGAAGATAAAGATTTACTTAAATTCACTTATACATCCAGTTGATTTGATTTCATGTAAGTCTTAGCAGGCCAAAGCTCAGAGTTTAAGCAGAAAATAATTCAAAATGTACCACTTATATAAGGCACTAACCAAATAACAGTGAAGTAAACTACCCCCACTTAATACTGGCTATTCAATAATTCTAACAAGCACTAACTGAAAAAACAGTCACAACTTCCAGCTAGATAGTATTCAATGTGACACAAATAAATCAATGTAAATGCCGTATTATTTGAAAAAAGTGCAAATAAAGATTTACTTGAATTCACTTATACGTCCAGTTGATTTGATTTCATGTAGGTCTTAGCAGGCCAAAGCTCAGAGTTTAAGCAGAAAATAATTCAAAATGTACCACTTACATAAGGCAGGAACCGAATAACAATGAAGTAAACTACCCCAACTTATCACTGGCTATTCAAGAATTCTAACAAGCACTAACTGAAAAAACAGAGCCACAACTTCCAGCTAGATAGTATTCAATGCAACACAAATAAATCAATTCAAATGCTGTATTATTTGAAAAAAGTGCAGATAAAGATTTACTTAAATTCACTTATACGTCCAGTTGATTTGATTTCATGTAGGTCTTAGTGGGCCAAAGCTCAGAGTTTCAGCAGAAAATAGTTCAAAATGTACCACTTATATAAGGCAGGAACTGAATAACAATGAAGTAAACTACCCCCACTTATCACTGGCTATTCAAAAATTCTAACAAGCACTAACTGAAAAAGCAAAGCCACAACTTCCAGCTAGATATTATTCAATGCAACACAAATAAATCAATTTAAATGTTGTATTATTTGAAAAAAGTGCAGATAAAGATTTACTTAAATTCACTTATACGTCCAGTTGATTTGATTTCATGTAGGTCTTAGCAGGCCAAAGCTCTTCAGTCTTTGATGTTAGCTAAAATTGCTCTTCGCAGCACCCACACTGTGCCCAGAACTGATCACTCCTGCAATTCATAAGGAGTTTCATGCATCGGTAGTATATCTAAGTAAGACTGTAAATTCTTTTTTATAAGACCCATTGCTGCTATAGGAACTGATTGGGTCTCCTTCTTCCACATTGCCCTCGTTTCTGCGTGTAGATCCTGGTATTTTATGACTTTGTGTTTCTCTATATGTAAAACACTGTAATCACTGGGTGTTGCAATATCAGTGATCAATGCTACCCTTGTCTTCTTTTCATGAACTACTGGATCTGTTTTTTTTCTGCATCTATATTTTTGAACTGATGGTAAAGGGTGATCCCACTTCAACATTCTCTGTAATCCTTTGTGGCTCATGTTTACAGTGCTTCTCAGTTACTTCAATATTGTAATGTTTGCACAATCCCCATGCAACCGTCTTGCACGTTATTATGCCTTTCAGCATATAGTCCTTCTGCCATTAGTGTATCACACACAGCAACAGGATGTGCGACTGTTTCCAGTCCTGTTTTATAGAACCTGCATTTCTCTGTTTCTCCCACTTGTTCAATGGATTTTTTAAACCAATGTGTATGTAGTCCATTGTTCTGGGCCACCAATATTAACCTTTCATCTTTTGGTTTAAATTCATATCTCTAATCATTCCTGCATCAGGTCCTAATCGACATGAAGTTGTTCTAAGAGTTTTCTGTACTTAGAACTATACTTATGTGTTTTTCACATTTCTTGCCTTTTCATCTGATCCTTCTCTGTATATTCTTTCTTTTGTTTATCAGTTGCTGCTTAATTTTTGTCTATCTCTGGTTTGATTTCCATTCCCACTTGATACCGATATGCTTCTGCTAACCTGAGTAGGGAAGTCATCTCAGAGTTGTTCTCATGTTTTATAACTTTCAGTGGTACGAATGACAAGGGAGATTACTGGCGAATCTGGCTATTTTATTGTAAATGAGTTCAAGTTTAGTAGACAGATTCTTTTGGAGGAGGATAAATATTAGGGAGGTGTGTAGCAAGGTGGGGTGTAGGTAAGCTTGAGCTAAGGACAGTTTTGATTCTGGAGTTAAGAATTTTTTGTTCCTATACAGAAGCTAAGTTTTTGGTGTGTCTTTAATGCAGTTATTGATGTGGATGTCAAATGTGAGTTCATCTATGTAAACCCCGAGGAGTTTAGTGTGAGAGTCAACTTTGGTAGTAGTGTTATTAAGAGAGGGGATGGAGGATTTGTGGTGTTGGAGAGATTTAGGAAGGAAGAGTACGAGTTTAGTTTTGTTGGGTTAAGCAGCAGTTGATCGGTAGTGAGCCATTGTTCAACTGAATGCAGAGATTCTTGAGTGAGGGTGAGTAGGTGAGGAAGAGTATCGGATGTGGAGATGATAGTGGAATCGTCAGTGTATTGTATAAGAGTGGAGTGGAGAGGAAAGGGGAGGTTGCAGAGGTAGTAGAGTTGCAGAGGTTGAGGTAAGCTAGTTTGGAGAGAAGGAGGTTGTGGGATACAGTGTCAAAGGCTTTAGAGAGGTCAAGGAGTAGGCAAGAGACTAGCTTGTTATTGTCAAGAGAAATAGAAATAAAGTGAGTAAAAGATATAAGTGCATTAGTAGTGCTGCGATGAGGTCTGAAACCATGTTGTGTGGAGGTGACGAGATTCTCTTGAGTGGGATATGTAATGAGCTGTTTGTGTATACACTTTTCGAGAATTTTTGAAATGGGGGGAATAGGATAGCAATGGGCCTAAAATTAGAGGGTTCCGTGGGGTTTCCTCCTTTGTGTATTGGTAAAACATAAAATTTTGTCCAGATGGCAGGGACAAGGCTTTCCTGTATTGACCAGTTGATGAATATGGAGACTGGATAGGCAATGGAGAATGCTGCTAAATTGAGATAGAGGGGTGATATGTTATTGGCAGGTGGGGAGCAGGGTTTAAGTTTATTGAGCAGAGATTGGATATTGGAAGTGGGGATTGGTTTAATGGAGAAATGAGTAGTATGGGAGGGCGGGGGAGTGGTGTCAGGGATAGAGTTATAATTAGGTTTAATTAAATTCTGTATGGAGTTAATGAAAAAGGAGTTCAACAGAGTGGTAGTTTCAAATGAGATGGTGTTAGGGGAGGGGTTAAGGGGTGATGGGTTTCCTGGGTGTAATAGCTTGTTAACAGTAGACCAGATTTTTGGGGGGTTGGAGTGAGGGTTCTTTTGTTGATTAAGATAAAATGACTTTTTATCTAGGTTGATTTGTTTTTTAGTTACATTTCGAAGTTCTCTTTAGAGCTGGAGTTTGGGAGTAGTTCTATGCTTATGCCAGGATTTCCAAGCACTGTCTCTTCTCTGCATGAGGGAGACAGTGCCTTTGGTTATCCAGGGGGCATAGTTGGTTTTAACCCTTATTTTAGTGATGGGGCCATAGAGTTAAGAATGTTGACAAATATTGTGTTAAATTTTAGGACAGGTTCTTCAAGAGGGAGGTCAAAAAGGAAAGACCAGTTGATAGAAGACTGAGTTTGATTAAATACATTTGTGTCAAACTTAGGTTACAGCAGTCTCTATAAGTGTGTGATGTAGGTTCTTGGGAGGAGCGGCGCTGGATAGTGGTTGGTAGGTGATCACTGAGTGAGTCAGGCAGAGTGGAGAGGTTATAGTAGTGCTTGAGGTGGGAGGTAAGAATACAGTCAAGAGTTGAGCTGGTATTATATTGTTGGTTAATACGAGTGGAGGAGGTTATGAATTGAGAAAATCTATATAGGTTAATACTTGTTGTACGAGAGGTAGAGGACAGAATGTTCCAGTTGATGTTGACATCACCTAGAATGATGGTTTCGTAAGAGATGTTTTGAGAGATACAAGCAAGGAAAAGTTCGAGGGTAGGGATGTTGTTACCGGGATATATATATATATATATATATATATATATATATATATATATATATATATATATATATATATATATACACACACACACACACACACACACACACACACACACACACATATATATATATTTTGTTTATATATATATATATATATATATATATATATATATATAGAAGCAATGGCAATTTTTTATGATTATTTAAATTTCAGTTGACAATGAATATTTCAACTGGTTAAAAGGTAGGAGGGGTGAATGGAAGGTGATGGAGAGAGAGATGCTCATATAGTATAGCTACCCCTCCACCTTTTTTTGAAGATCTGTCATGATGGAAGATCTTGTAATCAGGGGGTAAGAGTTCACTATTCGATATGTGAGGTTTTAGGCAGGTTTCTGATATGGAGAGAATATCAGGAGTGTGGAGACATACCCAGGAATGGAATTCAGTGACTTTAAGGATACTACGAATATTGAGAGCAAAACTTTTAAGGTTTTTAGTAGTAGGGGTGATATGCAGTTGGAGGTTAATTTGTGAGGAGGAAGAGGCAACAGGACTGGAGAGATTAGTTTGGTGAGAGTCAGGGCCTGGATTGGGATGGATATCATCTGAGCAGAGCAAATTAAATAAGGAGGTGGAACAGGTGAGAAGAGAGTAGAAAGGAAGGTCTAATTTTGGATTTTGAGGGGAAAGAATGTGAAAGAGAGTATTTAATTTTGTAGAGATGGGCAATGTGATGAGAGTCAAAAGAGGGTGATGGGGGGAATGATTAGGGACTTGGGATATGATAGTCATGGTGTGTATTAAATCAAGCAACACTTCCCTTAGATCTTTTTCTGCTATGAGGGCACATTCTGTGTCCTCCATTTCCTGCAGGCATTCTTCAGAAAGTTATATTACAGCTTCCTGTGACATATTCTGTGCAGTTGCATCCTGCAGCATCCATTGCTCCTTCATATGGGAGCTCATTGGCCCATCACTTCACAACACTGCCCGTATCAGAGTTGCTACTGTTTCCTGCTCCTTTCCTTCATGTGCAACTCCAACTGAACTTTTGTACTGGCTTCCTACTGAAGACTCCAGAGTATCTTCGTTTGTCAAGTGATCAGATGTTTACTGCTTCACCTGTTTCTCCTTAATTTGGAGACTCATTGTTCCATCATGCTGTGACATTACCAGAGAAGGACATTGTGCACTAAATCCTTCACTTTGCAAGTAATCCATAACTTAAATTTCTATTTCTTTGTCTTCCCCATTACTAATCCTCTTTTCAATTTTCCCCTTTGTTTTCTTATTTTGAAATTTTCCATATCCTGATGTGTTGCCTATATTTTGTCTTCCAATATCTTTGGTGCTGAATTTCTCTATTAATTGGTTTTGCTTTCTCCTTTGTGTAAATGTTGCACCATACTAACTCCTTTTTTTCTCCCATGTTAATATTTCTTCTTCAGATGTCTCTCACTTCACCTGTTTCTCCTTACTTTGGGGACTCATTGCTTCATCATGCTGTAACATAACCTGTGTCAGGCTTTCTACACTAAATCCTCACGTCTCAGGTATTCCATAACTTTAGCTTCTATTTGTATAACTTATACTTTACTAATATTCTGTTCTGCATTCCCCCTTTGTGATTTTATTTTTTGTATTGTGAAATTTCCATATGTGGGTCCCTTTGCCTGTGTTTCTCTTCAAATATCTTTGGAGCTGCTTTTTGCATTGATTAGCTTGGCTTACTCCTTTGCATAAATATTGTCCCATATCTGATCTCTCTCTCTTTCCTGTGTCTATGTTCTTTTTTATACCTTTCGAAAATCTCTAGATTTTGTTCTTCATATTTTTGCACTTCCTTAGCTGTTTCTTTTTTCAAATGGCCTGAAGTTTCTTGGTCTCGGATCTGCTGTATTAATGAACACAAATTTGCATTTGAAGCTTTTGACAGTTGTGTTTTACAAGTATTTTTCTTTCCTCTAATTTTTATCCTAATTGTTTTGAATAGCATCTGTCTGGAAATTCTGGGCTTCTTGCATAATAGTAAAAATACGCAATTTCTTTGTTATCCTCAATAGTCCACTCTATCATCTTTGTGGCTCTTTTTTGGCCCCTCAGTTTTTGTAGATTGCTACTTCCTTCTACAATGGGGGAGACCATTCTCCTCATGAACGTGACTAACCCCACTGGAGCAATATTTCCATGTCTTAAGGATTCTTCACTACCATTTTTTCCAGTCCTTGCACCAGTCTGCATACCATGATTAGACACATTTGTATCCTGGGACTTGTAGATGGGCATTTAGCTGACTTCTAAATTTAAACATTGTGGTAAGTCTGTCACCTGTGTTATGATGATAACAAGGATCCATTCAAGAAACCATAGTGGATATCAGTGAAAGCGAATAGAGATAGAGTTCATAGGCAAGGGTGGGTTAACCACTGAAGTATAATAATAATAATAATAATAATAACAATAATAATAATATTGCCAATGCCCGTGTGTTAACTAGATAGGCCTACTGGACACACAGTCCCTTTTCAGGGGTAATACTGGACATTGCCTGGTTAGGTGACTTGTTCAAAGTCACACAACAGGCAGACAAGGCCTGAGAGAATCAAACCCTGTAACACAGGAACTACTCCTCACAGCCTTAACCCTCTGCACCAGGTGCCACCCAGAGTACTTATAATATGGCCAGGGGTCCTGGGGGGTCAGTCAGACCCCCACATAGCTAGACGTTCATTTTCACATACTATTTAAACTAAGTGCTTCACTGGGGCAGAAAACATAGTATAACATACTGTGCAGTTAGAAAAATAAATTTCCACAACAACATCACAGTGCCTCACAGTGTCTAAACTGCTTCAACCTATTCCTCTCTATCCAAAGGATCAGCAGCTGTACTTTTACATCCTTCCAGATTATAGAGATCCAGCTCCCACTACTTGCTCCCATGATCTAATCCTTTCTAAAAGGCTCAAAGCCTGTGGCCATATGTATGAATGGGGTATAACAAATGTTCAGTATTGTCCTGTGTTTCCTGTGTTTCGGCTGTCATTTTACCACCATGATCTGTTATAACAGAAGCAGTATTACCACTGATGAACCATTCAGTTGGTCAGGCTTGTGATCCTCTTCATTCTCACATGTAGACAAAACATCAGGATATTTAAACTTTCCACTTGGGGTAACTCCTTCTGTTTTACATGCAAAGGATAATCCAGTCTTCTCCTGGAGACAACCGTGACCTCTGATTAGAGATGGTGTTTTATATCACCTTCTCTTCATACTTGGCAGTGAACTTTTCCTGTATGCAGCAGAAATTATAGTCACTTCAGTCCGGGAAGACAACAACGTCTGCCTTCACTAGGTATACAAAGCACATGTAGACAGTCCTGGTAACTACCATGACCCATTTAATACCTGGCCAATGAGGAAGAGGTTCATTTATAAAACAGTCTCCTTTGTAGTACTTGAACCAAAATATGTACAGAGAGGTTAAAGACTGTGATCCTTTTGTAACCAGAACACACCCTCCTGTCCTACTTTCTGAAAAATATAAGAAAGCCCCAGCCAAGCAAGGATCTTTACTATGCAATACCTAAAGCCTCCTGAAGTGGAGGACCATAACATATATGTAAAAAACTCCTTAAGGTCATATCTGTGTTTTAGTTACATGGTTTCTGAATGCCCATGACGTTCTACTTTTTAAGTTTATATGGGTAAATTCAGGGCAATAAACCTAAACCCCACTTGTCATAGAAATGCCATACTTTAGACTTTTTCTAACCTTATCAGTACATCATAAGTTGATTGTTTGGCTATACTTTATAAACACAGAGTTTAAAACGAAGCCCGGTGCCCATAAATATTAACATTACTGAATGGTTTGTCTGTGTGACTTTTTATCCTTTGATTTGGACTTTCTGAAACCTGGAGACCAATACAGCAACAGTTTATCCTCCGTCTGTGGAACACTTCATTTACAATCTCTGACAATCTATTGAAACCAAACAACTGAAACTATGAACAAAGCATTTAAAGTTTTTCACAATCCAAGTGTAAATATTCTAATCCATGATTGTGCAATAGTAAAGAAAGTGTAAAGACCACCTAATGTGAAAGCAGTTCCACTACAACACATACACACATATACATATTCGTACCACATTTATAAACAAAAGTATTACACCTGTCATCCTTCCAGTATGGCTGACACTTTAGCATAAAATACATAGAAGTCCTCTATTTGCTGAAGTTGTCAATCAATGTACAGGACACACAACACTGTGTAAATACAGCAGAATGCTTGATTCTTACATGTCAATAGTGCAACTATCCAGTGTCTTAATCATTTCCACATGTATTGCATCAGTCCTACAGCCATGTTTCCCTGGAACTATTTCATTGTCAAAATGACTTCATTTGCAGAAATGGAACCAGTCCCATCAGTTGTTTCTGGAACTGTCTCCTCAAACAATGGCATGTCCACTGGATTCTGAAGTTCCTCAAAGTTTTCCTTCTGCCATCCAATAAAACCACATTCAGGGTCAACATTTCATCATCCTTGTTTAGAACAGCCTGAGCAATATCTAACCCACTCCTCATGAATCAGAAGATGGTTTAGCAGTGCCACTGTGAGACCATCCAAGAGTCATTCTCAGCACTTTGGCCAAAGATCAGCCATACCAAGACCTTCAGTTCAGCAACTGTGAAATTTGCTTGTCTTCCTGGCCTTTTGGTACCACTCCTTCAGATTTGGAGACCGTCCACTAGTATTGCATTAAATGCATCTTTACATTTTATTATATTACCTTTACCAGTTAATATAAGAAAATAATGAGCCTATTTATTTCACCCTTTAACTGCATGCATCATTCTGTTTTGCATGTGTCACTCTCTCTTCTCCTTTCACTTTAGCCATCTGTCCCTTGGCCACTCTAATGTCTCTGTGGACTTCCTATCCACTATCCATTCTAGTAATCCATTTTATTTGTCTCTACAATGTGCTGCCTGTGCCCTTCCCTCTCTTTTCCTTACTGATCAGAATGATCCCTTCACATCTCAGTGACTTGATCTTGTACTTCCATATGACAATATTATGCCTTTTCTGTCTCATCTGGTCTGCAGTGAGAATACCTTCAGCTTTTATAGTCTTATTTTTTCCTCTGCATTTCATGCACCTTTCTGGTGGCATTACTCCAGTCCTCTTACAGAAGTCTAATGTCCATCTACTTATGCGGCCTGCAAAACACTACACAATCCCCATGGTATGGCCTATTCAAGGCCCAGAAAAACAGGAACACTGCCTAATTACTCCACAAAAGCATCCATCTGAAGATATTTCCTAGTATTCTGTTTGTTGTTGTCACCACCCAATCGCTCTGGTTTTGGTGGTCCAGCCCTTAGATTGCCAGTAACCCAGAGCCTTTTACCACTCTTTTGCCTTCACTTTCATTCTCCGAGATGATGCTTCACATCAGGACTGCAGTGGCCCAACTGCAGTACTTTGCATTTGTCTGCAGTGCATAAAACTCAAATTTCTACTATGTATTCCTTTCCATATCCTTCCTTAGATGTTTCCCTAAACCCTCCAATGCTGGGGTCTATATTATAAGTACCAAAAGACTAAACGGAGAACGCTCACATGAGCAAAAATGCCGGTAATTGAACTTGCTATTGTGGGGGGCTGTGCCCCCCACACCCCCTGCTAACTATATATTCTAACTCCGAGGTCGCACTACAGTGAGGAAAGGGCAAATATCCCACTCCTCACTGTAACACGACTCCACAATCACACTTTCGATTCCTGGCATTTTCGCTCATGTGAGCATTTGCGGTTTAGTCTTTGTGTGCTTATAATATAGACCCCAATGCTGTATTTACCTTTCTGTTGTGTATGATGAGAATGATCCTATTCTTTCTTCTCTCATATTTGTCTAAAACAAATAAACCTGCAGTACTCCATTAATTATTTCCCTTATATCCGACATAGTTCCCCTTACCACAGTCTTGTCTCCTAACCTTCATCCATGCAGAATTCACTTCCTTAATCTTGGTCTTACCCACAGCCCTTCCTGTATTCCTGTCAGTCTCCCATTTTAGGCCGAATCAGAGGCTTTTCTGACGTGCAAGTGGATAGGTTTTCCTGTAACTCAGCCATAAAACTAGATCATATTCAAATGGCAGTTCCTTCTGACCATGAATTAACATTTCTTGATGTCATGGAGACTGCTGGTCTATAGAAAAGCAAGGAGCATTTACCTCAGGATTTTCTTTGTCACTGCCATTAGGTCAGTAAGTGTGTCATGCCATGGGTTTCTCCAGCCTTTCCCTGAAATGAAGGCACTATGCCCTTCATGTCTTCTATTTCTTAGACACATCTGCAATGGCTACTGATGTGATAAAGATCTTCATCAGTGCACCTGTTAACACCCTGGCCAGATTCAACAGGACCCTTGGACTTTTCACATTTGATCCTTGTATTATATCCTAAGGGAAACCAGTTTCCTCTTCATCTTGTTATCTGTCCACTGCTCTCCCACTCTGCCCTACCTCCTTTTCAGCATGGTAGTTATACAAATAGAATTATTCCATATGTCTTATTTTCCTAAATCTATCTCCCTTCCACGTGTACTCCCTCTGGCCAAGTCTGTCTTTTTCTTTCTTTCTGCATCTTGTAGTTAAAAAGGCTATTGTTCTTCATTCTCTTCCCTTTCGTTCTCCCTGTCAACTTGCTGCTTGTTCCCCACACCATATTTGTTCCTTTCTGGTAGTGTATTTTACATTGTGGCTCATCATCTTCCCATGCCGCTCTTTTTTCACCATATATATATATATATATATATATATATATATATATATATATATATATATATACATACACCTTATCTTCTGCCCCATTTCCTCAACTCACATTCCTGTCTTGCCACATTGACCTTCTTCTCTTTTTCCTTGTTTTGATACTTCCATAAACCAGTTTAGCCGTGAGTGCTCCATCCCTGACCCTGAATCATTCCCACAACTTGTTTACTCTGCCGGTTTCCTCCCAGAACTCTGACTAATCTTTGACTCCCTCTCCAGTTCAACATAATTTGCTTTCCCAAAATCAGATACTCTCATCTTTATCTTTATATTTTTACGCATCTCTGCGCTCTGCATCACATGGTGACGTCATCATTGTTTGCCTCTACATCTGAGGAGGGGATCAAGATGCAATATTCATAAAGCTATTTAATATTTCAAAAAGCTTGTAAGCCGCAGTAATTAAGTAGTAAGTTTTCAAATCTGTGATCTGTATGTTACTTTTCTGGTTTGGGAGTAGAGTATGTGTATATATATATATATTCATGCATGTATGTATGTGTGTGTGTGTGTGTGAGAGAGGGAGAGGGAGTAATGATTCCAAGATGGTGAACTAGGACACAACTATGTTACATTTATAAATGTCTTTTAAAAGAGGTCAAAACTTATCTGATAAATTAATTAATACCTATTATATTTCTCCTTTGGATAATGTATATAATAATTTGGCTATAGTAGGTACTAATGTTTGTGGCCAGTGTAATATTTGCAAATTTGTAAAGCCATATTTTGACAATATTAATGGTATTCCATTTAGTCCTAAGAATATTTCTTCATGTAATTCTGAAGGGGTTATTTATTGTGTTAGATGTCCATGTAAGTTATATTATATTGGTGAGACGAAGAGAAAATTTAAAATCAGAATGCAGGAGCATGTCAGAGATATTAATAAAAGAGTATTAACTAGTCCCATTGCCTTGCATTTTATGGAGTGTCATAATAGTAATGCTGCATTGTTTGAATGTTGTGTTTTAGAAAGTATTTTTATTAAAAAAGGTGATGACAAATTAATTAAAAATATTTTGTTATTTAAAGAAACTATTTATATTTTGAAATATAATACCATGTCACCTAATGGTTTGAATTTAGAAGTAAATTGGAAAAGTCTATTATAAATTTTATATTATAATATTGTTAGTTTTTTACTGAATGTTTTTTCTTTAAATGTTATTTAGTTTTGATTGATTAATTAATGTACGTAATTACTTAATTAATTGTGATATATATTGTAGTGGGTGTGTGCTTGTAACTTGTGCTCATTGAAGGCTATTATGCCGAGGCGCTAAGCTGTATTAAATTTTGTCTGTGAACTGGCTGTTGTTTCTTAGGCTGTTGCCTTCTTTTTTATCGTTGTTTTGGATATGTTACATTTATACCTTTATTTCTTAGCTTTTGGACACTGAGTATGCAGTGATCAGCTGCACTAAGTCAGACCTGCTTACTTTCTGGTTGCTATGAGCTGTCTTTGCTTGATGTCATGTTAGTTTTGACAGCATTTTCATTGTTGCATCATCTTCCAGTACTTTTATTTTGCTTCATGGATATATTTCTTCATTATCATTATTATTATTATTTTATGTGAGATGGTGTGTGTTTCTTATTTTGGTGGTCTGAAGATGCCAAGGCTGTAAATGCTTTTATTGGTTCAGTGGTATTGACTAGGCACATCTGTGAAAGTGTTAAGAAGCCTAGCCTTACATTCATTATAGTTTTTAGCCCTTATATGTTGCATATAAATAACCCAGAGATGAGCAACAAGTATATGTTGGGACATTTACGTGTTTCCCCTATTCATAAGAGACAGTGATGCTGCACTAGAGGTGAATTTGCTGATTATCCATCCATTCATCCAAATTATATTTGAATAGCATAAGAGAAGTGCTTTCCTTTACAGGTAGTGGAAGATGTTTCCATAGACGCAGTATTCTCTGTGATACAAATGTAACACTCCAACATGTTCTGTTTATTTTGCAAAAGAGAATGAGATCCTTTGAGCAGGTATCTATGTTTCCATTGGACTTGTGAATGTGTAATAGGTCTGACGGAGTAGGGTCTGCCGAAGCTCGATATGCAATGCAGAGGTCGACTGTCAGTAGTCTATAGGATACTGGGAAGAGGGACACGACTTTGATATGGTTTTCATAGTTTCATTGATTTAGGCTCTTGTTTTTTATAGCGAGAAAGTTTGTGGTTGTTACAGTTGTGACAAATGTCTGGGTGGATACATACCAAAAGGAGCATTATACTCAATGAGCGACCAATTGAATCTCGAGTATAGTGGAACAATTACATCCCTGGATGTGGATGCAATACCTTTAGATATAAGCTATGCAAAGAAAAAGGACTTCCTTACAACAGTGGATGCATGATGATCTAAGTAAAGTTCATTGTTGACATCAGTTCCCTGATCCCTAACTGTGAAATGAAGTTTCTTGTGTATGTTGTGAATGTGGTAGTTTTAAGAGGAGTAATACTTGCTGAAGGATACAATTATATGCTTCTTGGCAATTAGTTTTAGTCCTTGGCTTTGACATGAGCTTTGTGTTTGGGATAGACCCTCTTGGAGAATCTTGCTGTCCTCTGTGGAGTTTATGATAGCACCAAATAGGCAGTCATCAGAAAACATGGTCAGCTATAAACCCTTAACATAAGCTTTGACCTCTGAGAAAAAATTCCAAAGTGGGGTGGCCCAAGGACTGAATCCTGGTGTACACTGCTAGTGAGATGTCTTTTGGAGGAGGTATACCCACCTTAACGTCCTGGGTTCTGATTGTGAGCCAATTTGTTATCTGAAAGCCACACAGGGATTGACATTTATCTGGGAGAGTTTATCTACAATATCTGAATGTGAGATGGTATTAAATATCTTAACAAGGTCTAGATATGTGGTGTGCACTGTTTGCCCTCATCCAGTGACCTTTTTACTCCCGTTCTTGCCTTTACTGACTTTTGCTTTGTATTTGATTGCTCAGTGAGTCGACCAACAGTGTTGCAGTATTTCATGATTTGGTACTTGGACTGTGTTTGCTGGACTCCATTACTGGTGAAGATTTCAAGGATTTAATTACAGCATTCAGTCTATTTGAGTACACACCTGCCATCAATTAAAGAGACTCTGATTAACCCCAAATAAAGTTCAGCTGTCCTAGTAGGATTTTCCTAACATTTAGTCAGTTGCCTGCTACAGCAAAAGCCATGGTTCGCAGAGAGCTTACAAAAAATCAAAGGGATTGCATTGTTGAAAGCTATCAGTCAGAAGAAGGGTACAAAAAAGATTCCACAGCATTGGATATACCATGGAACACAGTGAAGACAGTCATCAAAAAGTGGAGAAAATATGGGACAACAGTGACGTTGCAAAGAACTGGATGTCCCTCCAAAATTGATGAAAAAACAAGATGAAAACTGGTCAGGGAGGCTGCCAAGAGACCTACAGCAACACTGAAGGAGCTGCAGGAATTTCTTTCAAGTACTGGTTGTGTACTACATGTGACAACAATCTCCCATATTCTCCATATGTCTAGAATATGGGGTAGGGTTGCTAGACGGAAGCCTTTTCTTACACACAAAAACATACAGGCCTGGCTAAAATTTGCAAAACAATACATGAAGTCTCCCAAAAGCATGTAGGAAAATGTGTTATGGTCTGATAAGACCAAGATGGAACTTTTTGGCTACAATTCCAAAAGGTGTGTTTGGTGCAAAAACAACACTTCACATCACCAAAAGAACACCATCCCCACAGTGAAGCATGGTGGTGGCAGTATCATGCTTTGGGGTTGCTTTTCTTCAGCTGGAAGTGGGGCTTTAGTCAAGGTGGAAGGAATTATAAGCAGTTCCAAATACCAGTCACTTTTGGCCCAAAACCTTCAGGCATCTGCTGGAAAGATGAAGGTGAAGAGGAATTTCACCTTTCAACAGGACAATGACCGCAAGCATACATCCAAATCAACAAAATAATGGCTTCACCAGAAGAAAATTAAAGTTTTGGAATGGCCCAGACCTAAATCCAATAGAAAATCTGTGGGGGTGACCTAAAGAGGGCTGTGCACAAGAGATGCCCTCGCAATCTGACAGGTTTGGAGTGCTTTTGCAAGGAAGAGTGGGCAAATATTGCCAAGTCAAGATGTGCCATGCTGATAGACTCCTACCCAAGAAGACTGAAAGCTGTAATTAAATCAAAAGGTGCTTCAACAAAGTATTAGTTTAAGGGTGTGCACACGCAACAAAGTATTAGTTTAAGGGTGTGCACATTTATGCAGCTAGTGTATTGTAATGCTTTTTATTTTTATATTTTTTACCCTAACAGATTTGTTTGTTTTTCAATTGAATTGTACAGGTTATAGGTCACATTAAAGGTGGGAAAAGTTTTGAAATAATTTATTGTGGTCTCATTTTTTTTTATAAAACAAAAAAAGCTGGCATTTTAACAAGAGTGTGTAAACTTTTTATATCCACCAGATATATATATATATATATATATATATATATATATATATATATATATATATATATATATATATATTAATAATATATACACACACATACATACATAAATCTGTATATATATATATATATATATATATATATATATATATATATATATATATACAGATATATGGTTCACATTCTAATTACCGAAATAACATTATTCCAAAATTCACTTTGCTGAGACCAGTCCTCCGAAGTTACAGTAGTCCAAAACAGCACTTTGCCGAATTTTATTTCCGAAAACATTTGCTTCCATGCTGTCTAGTGTACCATACCAGTTATGCAGGTAGGTGTACAGCTATGTATGTTGTGGAAAGCAAAATGTCTACAGCAGTCCAATATTTTAAATGGAGATTGCACTACAGTATGGATGGACAAATATAGCTTTGTTGTCACTGTAGTGTGATCTCAGAGTCGGTATATATAATTTGCATGCCCTGCAAAAAGTAGAGGAAAATTAGAAGATCTGTTTTAGTTTATGTTGTAGGTGTTAGTGATTGACATGGTATTTTGTGTTTCAGCTAAGTGCTGTTTCGGACTACTGTAACTTCGGAGAACGGGTCTTGGCAAAGTGAATTTTGGAATAATGTAATTTTGGCAATAAGAATGGGATTCATATAAGCACTCCTTAAAATGGAGAACATCAACATCTGTGCAGTGACCGAGCCCTGGTTCAAGGCTCCAGAAAGCACCCCAGCACTACCAGACTATAATTCATACCACACCTTTCAGCCCCTAAACCTGGACTGAAGCACTAAAGGCAGTGGTGTCTCCATATTCATAAAGGATATGCACACCTCCAGACTAGTAGCCCAACATAACGCATCAGAGATATTTCAGCTACAACTAACAGTGGGTAAAACTGAAATCCAGGTTGTAGCCTGCTATAGATCCCCCACCATGTCCCAAGACTCCCACTCCACATTCCTAAACACACTGGAAAATATTAGGGTACAACCCAATATCCTTATACTGGGAGACTTTAACTACCCCTCCATTAACTAGGAAAATTACTCATGTGCCAACACACTTGCTCAACATTTTCTGGAATTCATTAATTCCAATGCCCTGGACCAACTCATTCTTACCCCCACAAGGGGAAGAATTGTCCTTGACCTGGTCATTACTAACATAGGTGACCGTTGCTCTACACCAGTAATCATTCCTCCCTGGTCAGATCTGACCACAAGCTAATCACCATGGATATCCACATCCCACCCTCACCCCCCCCCAAAGGAAACCACCATAAAAAACATCTCCAAAGCCAATTTTGAGCTTCTAAAAACAGAGGTGGCTAACTTCACGACACCCCTGCAAATGGAAAATAGGTGCATGACTGCTGAATCATACACCAATGCACTGTATGAGCACATACACAAGTGCATGGAATGGGCCACGCCAAACAGAACCAAGATGCTCTTCTCTAAAAATAGGAAGCCAATCTGGTGGTCCCCCACCATAAACAAACTCTACAACAGAAGGAAAAAAACTGTTGCAGGAAAGAGTGAAGTCCCAAGACTGGAAAAACTCCTTTGTTAGCCTCAGCAAAAGACTGAGATCCATCATCAAATCCTCTAAAGCTAGATATGAAAACAAAATTGCTGCAGACTCTAAAGACAACCACAAGGCATTCTATAGTTATGTCAAGAATCTGCATGGCAATACTCAGATCTGCTCTGAGCTACAGCACAATGGCAATACATATACAGAACCAACTGATATTGCCAACATACTGGCTGACAGGTTCAGTGCGAACTTTACTCCCTTTTCACCCCCTAAAGAGCCTAACACAATACCTGAGGAATGCCAAGTCCCTATTATCACGGCTACACAGGTAAACACCGCACTGTCCAAAGCCAAGAATACAGCTTCCATGGGACCTGATAATATACCTGGCTGTGTTCTACATGAATTACAAAGTGAACTGGCACCACACCTGAGTACCCTGTTCAATCACAGCCTCATTTCAGGCTTTGTTCCTACCGAATGGCGCACTGCTATGCCATCCCACTCCACAAAGGGGGAGTGACTACAGACCCTGGGAACTACCGCCCCATTAGCCTGACGAGTCTGATATGTAACGCTATAGACCGCGTCATCATGGACCTTAGAAATAAGGACATAGGGAATCTCCAAACTCTGGACCCCATGCAGTATGGCTTTGTGAAAGGTAGATCATGCCTGCTCAGCCTGATAGACTTCTTTGAGTCTGTCACCAGAGCTGTGGATGAGGGCAAGGTAGTTCACACAGCCTACCTAGATCTTGCCAAGGTCTTCAACACCATCCCTTGCTCAGGAATCATAGATCGACTCACTAAACTAGGCATAAACCCCTATGTAATAAGATGGGTTGACAAATGGGTCATTGATAGAACCCACACTGTGAAAGTAGCGGACTCCATATCTGACTATTGACCAGTTACAAGTAGTATCCCATCCTAAGTCCTCTTCTGTTCGGCATCTACTTCTCTGAAGTTCAAGCCAATATTAAAGGGGACCTATTATCTATTGACCAAGTTTGCAGATGATTGCAAACTGGGAGCCATTATTGATTCTCCAACTGATGTAGACGTTCTACAGAAAGGTGTCACTGAAACTAATGACTGGTGCCAGAACCATGGCCTTAAGCTCAATGCCAAAAAGTGCATTGTCCTAAAAATTCAGTGCCCATGAACTACCACATAGGTGGTAGTCAACTAAACACCGAAGGTGTGATAAGAGACCTGGGGACACAGGTTGACAGCAACCTCTCCTTTGATAACCACATTGCCACTGTAGTCAAAAAGTCCTTCTATGTGGCACATCTCATTACAAAATGTTTCTCATCCAGGAAGAAAGAGGTCATAATCTCTCTCTACTCATCCTTCATTAGACCTGTTACATACCAAATGAGGCATTGTAGTTTATATCTGACTAGAAACCTACAACAACTGCAAAGGCCACAAACATACCTCACTAAAAGGATCTTAGGCCTTAGACACCTTCCCTATATGGACAGACTCAAAACACTCCAGCTATACTATGTCTCTTCTTGGCTACTTAGAGTTGATCTCTGCTTGACCTACAAAGCCATGTCTGACCCAGAGCTGCTAAATATGCTACACCTAAAAAATCTCAATCCCTCCATGCCACGTGCTCCAGGGACCTTAACCTCATTACCACAATAAACAGAACATGCTGGAGGGACAGGTCCCTAACCCAGAGACTTCCCATACTCTGGAACAGACTGCCCATTCATGTCAAGCAGAGCACTTCACTGGCCCTCTTTAACAGAAATCCTGGCAAGTGGTTGGGCAATAGGAAGTTCACCCTGGGGATCACTTCAGTGGCCTTGCTTCACAGCGGCACTGGGAACTAACTTTGGGCGGCATGATGCCAGGGAATCTTCTTGAGCTAGGCTTATATAGGCTCCAGGGCTGTTAGCCTAGTACACACCTATGAACCTATATATATATGTATATATATATATATATATATATATATATATATATATAGAGAGAGAGAGAGAAAGAGAAAGAGAGAGTGAGTTATAGTTTGAGAGTGCGAGCACTCATGAGTGTACACTTTTTTATAGTTTAAAAAAAAGGTGAGCACTCATATAAGTGAACGTTCTTTTTAAATGGAGATTTTGTTGTCAGCCTTTTATATCATATTGTGTTGCAGCAGGGTAAGGGAATTTGTTGTTACCCCACTGTTGTGCAGTCTCGGAATTAATATATATAACTAGCAGGGAGCATGGGGGGGGGGGTGACTTGCCCCCATTGCAAAAAAAGATTAATTTTATTTTTTTATATCTTTGATCAATTTAGATTTGCTCTAAAGTGATTCCTCTTTGAACATTTGTTTTTGTGAATGATCAGTATTTCATCAGACACTTACATTATCCAAAAATGTAATGCCAAACACTTGGGGAGAAGATTATGCTCTGTGTGATTTACTGTGTGGCTCTAAATATCTGTATATATATATATATATATATATATATATATATATATATATATATATATATATATATATATATATATATATGTGTGTGTGTGTGTGTGTGTGTGTGTGCGTGTGTGTGTATGAGGAAGTATAAGCATATTTATGTATTTTTATTAATTTAACATTATTTGACTGGAAAAGTCAGACTAGGACAGAGCCTGTTTCCAGTGGAGGCCCGGGGGAGAAATGATCCAGACGTACATCTGTGGAATCTGGGAGGAAACCGGAGTACCCAGAGGAAACCCACACAAGTGCAGGGATGACATGCAGACTCCACACAGAAGGCACCCCAGCCAAGATGAGAATCAAACCGAAGAACCTCTTGCTGTGAAATGACAATGTTAACCACTTCACCACTCCACCACTGTGTGTGTGTGTGTGTGTGTGTGCGTGCATGCGTGCGTGCGTGCATGTGTGTGTGTGTGTGGCGCGTGCGTGTTGCCATGTTTGGTGTGTCTGGGTATCCTGATGTGTCTGTTCCTGCAGAGATTGCTCCTATATGGCCACTAATGACTTTATCTGGCCTTTATCTCTTGTCATTGTTGTATGTACATAATCTCCCACTTTTGCTTTCATCCCCTTGTACTGTCTTTTACAACTGTATCTACACAGTAAGTACATTATACAGTGTGAGCTATCCCTCGTATTTTGTTTCTGGACCAGCAGTCTTGGCTGCTGTTTTAGTTATAGACACTGGCTACAATTCCAAAAGGTATATTTGGTGCAAAAACAACACTTTACATCACCAAAAGAACACCATCCCCACAGTGAAGCATGGTGGTGGCAGTATCATGCTTTGGGGTTGCTTTTCTTCAGCTGTAAGTGGGGCTTTAGTCAAGGTGGAGGGAATTATAAGCAGTTCCAAATACCAGTCACTTTTGGCCCAAAACCTTCAGGCATCTGCTGGAAAGATGAAGGTGAAGAGGAATTTCACCTTTCAACAGGACAATGACCGCAAGCATACATCCACATCAGCAAAATAATGGCTTCACCAGAAGAAAATTAAAGTTTTGGAATGGCCCAGACCTAAATCCAATAGAAAATCTGTGGGGGTGACCTAAAGAGGGCTGTGCACAAGAGATGCCCTCGCAATCTGACAGGTTTGGAGTGCTTTTGCAAGGAAGAGTGGGCAAATATTGCCAAGTCAAGATGTGCCATGCTGATAGACTCCTACCCAAGAAGACTGAAAGCTGTAATTAAATCAAAAGGTGCTTCAACAAAGTATTAGTTTAAGGGTGTGCACACGCAACAAAGTATTAGTTTAAGGGTGTGCACATTTATGCAGCTAGTGTATTGTACGTTTTTTATTTTTTATATTTTTTACCCTAACAGATTTGTTTGTTTTTCAATTGAATTGTACAGGTTATAGGTCACATTAAAGGTGTGACAAGTTTTGAAATGATTTATTGTGGTCTCATTTTTTATATCACAAAAACCTGGCATTTTAAAAAGAGTGTGTAAACTTTTTATATCCACTGTATACATATATATATATATATATATATATATATATATATATATATATATATATATATATATATTTATTTATATATGTATACACACACATACATACATAAATCTGTATATATATATATATATATATATATATATATATATATATATATATATATATATATATATGGTTCACATTCTAATTACCGAAATAACATTATTCCAAAATTCACTTTGCCGAGACCAGTCCTCCGAAGTTACAGTAGTCCAAAACAGCACTTTGCCAAATTTTATTTCCAAAAACATTTGCTTCCATGCTGTCTAGTGTACCATACCAATTATGCAGGTAGGTGTACAGCTATGTATGTTGTGGAAAGCAAAATGTCTACAGCACTCCAATATTTTAAATGGAGATTGCACTACAGTATGGATGGACAAATATAGCCTTGTTGTCACTGTAGTGTGATCTCAGAGTCAGTATATATAATTTGCATGCCCTGCAAAAAGTAGAGGAAAATTAGATCTGTTTTAGTTTATGTTGTAGGTGTTAGTGATTGACATGGTATTTTGTGTTTCAGCTAAGTGCTGTTTCGGACTACTGTAACTTCGGAGAACGGGTTTTGGCAAAGTGAATTTTGGAATAATGTAATTTTGGCAATAAGAATGGGATTCATATAAGCACTCCTTAAAATGGAGAACATCGACATCTGTGTAGTGACCGAGACCTGGTTCAAGGCTCTAGAAAGCACCCCAGCACTACCAGACTATAATTCATACCACACCTTTCAGCCCCTAAACCTGGACTGAAGCACTAAAGGCAGTGGTGTCTCCATATTCATAAAGGATATGCACATCTCCAGACTAGTAGCCCAACATAACGCATCAGAGATATTTCAGCTACAACTAACAGTGGGTAAAACTGCAATCCAGATTTGTAGCCTGCTATAGATCCCCCACCATGTCCCAAGACTCCCACTCCACATTCCTAAACACACTGGAAAATATTAGGGTACAACCCAATAAGCTTATACTGGGAGACTTTAACTACCCCTCCATTAACTAGGAAAATTACTCATGTGCCAACACACTTGCTCAACATTTTCTGGAATTCATTAATTCCAATGCCCTGGACCAACTCATTCTTACCCCCACAAGGGGAAGAATTGTCCTTGACCTGGTCATTACTAACATAGGTGACCGTTGCTCTACACCAGTAATCATTCCTCCCTGGTCAGATCTGACCACAAACTTATCACCATGGACATCCACATCCCACCCACACCCCCACTGAAGGAAACCACCATAAAAAACATCTCTAAAACTAATTTTCGGCTTCTAAAAACAAAGGTGGCAAACTTCACACCGCCCACGTAAATGCAAAATAGGTGCATGACAGCTAAATCATACACAGATACATTGTATGAGCACATACACAAGTGCATGGAACAGGCCACGCCAAACAGAACCAAGATGCTCTTCTCTAAAAATAGGAAGTCAATCTGGTGGTCCCCCACCATAAACAAACTCTACAACAGAAGGAAAAAAACTGTTGCAGGAAAGAGTGAAGTCCCAAGACTGGAAAAACTCCTTTGTTAGCCTCAGCAAAAGACTGAGATCCATCATCAAATCCTCTAAAGCTAGATATGAAAACAAAATTGCTGCAGACTCTAAAGACAACCATAAGGCATTCTATAGTTATGTCAAGAATCTACATGGCAATACTCAAATCTGATCTGAGCTACAGTACAATGGCAATACATATACAGAACCAACTGATATTGCCAACATACTGGCTGACAGGTTCAGTGCGAACTTTACTCCCTTTTCACCCCCTAAAGAGCCTAACACAATACCTGAGGAATGCCAAGTCCCTATTATCACGGCTACACAGGTAAACACCGCACTGTCCAAAGCCAAGAATACAGCTTCCATGGGACCTGATAATATACCTGGCTGTGTTCTACATGAATTACAAAGTGAACTGGCACCACACCTGAGTACCCTGTTCAATCACAGCCTCATTTCAGGCTTTGTTCCTACCGAATGGCGCACTGCTATGCCATCCCACTCCACAAAGGGGGAGTGACTACAGACCCTGGGAACTACCGCCCCATTAGCCTGACGAGTCTGATATGTAACGCTATAGACCGCGTCATCATGGACCTTAGAAATAAGGACATAGGGAATCTCCAAACTCTGGACCCCATGCAGTATGGCTTTGTGAAAGGTAGATCATGCCTGCTCAGCCTGATAGACTTCTTTGAATCTGTCACCAGAGCTGTGGATGAGGGCAAGGTAGTTCACACAGCCTACCTAGATCTTGCCAAGGTCTTCAACACCATCCTTTGCTCAGGAATCATAGATCGACTCACTAAACTAGGCATAAACCCCTATGTAATAAGATGGGTTGCCAAATGGGTCATTGATAGAACCCACACTGTGAAAGTAAAACTGCAGTCAACTATGAACTCTAACCATACCTAATTTTGATCATTCATGACTGTTAATTTTGCCACAAATTCAGCAATAACTATTTTAATAACTTTATTCAGCATACAGTAAAAAAGTTGTGAAAGGAAGATTAATGAATTACAAAAGTCAAATTCATTTACAGGGACAAACTAAAATATGCTTCTCTTCAACCTGGCTATTAACATAAATAAGTATATACATAGCTTGTGACCATTTTTCCAAGAAGAAACAAATAGTTCAAGTACTGGGTGCAGAAACTTTCAGAGTTCTGGTTATTGCTTTCTGACACACAAACGCAGACATATACACAGACAGACACGCACATAAATTCACACACATTACTTTTCCAAAAACAATACTGAATTAACAGAAAGGGCCATTCATTTTCAGAAAATTTATCACACAGGTGATATATTTTCTTCACACAGGAAAAGCAGCTTCTTAAACACTGAAAACAATAGTTCCTCCAGCACAACTTGCAGAAGTATCTTCTGGTCGAAAGGGCTAGCTAAAATGTTTCCTTTTCAGTCCCTGGAAACTCTTCCTAGCACTCTTCCTCAGGAATCCACCATTTTCTAGCATCACTAACAAGTTTGTACTCTAAATTCAGCAAGATGTGCCCTGGTTTCTCCTGAAGCTGTCCCTGGCTGAGGAAGAATTCTATACTTTCCCTCAGAGACATGCCCTCTCTAAATGTAAATGTTTATATGCACTCCAAGCACCTTCACCATAGCACACTGTGCATATTCATACAAAAACAATGCATGCTAATAATACACTTGGGAACAATCTGTTATGAATTACAAGTAACATTAAATAAAATATCATAACACTAGGAGATGGTAACATAGACCTGTCTAGACAATATCTCTTATAAATAAAAAATTTAAAGACTATCATACTATAAAACCTTTTGGATTCTCTCAGGTGATTTAAGAACAAATTTGCATTGATAAAAATAAAACATCAGGTAAAGAGGGCATACTAGACTGGATCCTTACCTACACTTCTGACATAACAAAAGTTGTATTACTGCCTGATTCAAGTGGCCAGATCCCCACCTATGTAACAAATAGGTGGAAACAAATACATAACAATGTAATTTACAACTTGATCCACATCAAACAAAATTTCTCAGAAGTATGTATTATTATCTTAGCACAATGGAACTGGAGTCCTCAAAAATGGTACTCCAGGGTGATTTGTATCCTTAGTTCTGTTGCTCTACTACAACGAAAAAAAAAAGATGAAACATAAACCATCTCTGTGGACAAAAATAATCACAAAAACACAAACTGTAGTATGTTTTAGGCATAAAGATTGGAAATTATGGAAGTCTGACCCTACCTTACAAAACCAACAAAGATGTAGAACACTAAGAAATTAGGCAAAAGCACAATTTTAACAGACAGTAAGGATTACTATAAAATATATAAACCACAGACAAAAATAAATACAAATTTGGAAATCATATAAGAATACACATGGACACATTGTTAAAGTTTTTGACACACCAGTTTGAGACAGTTTTTTGTTATAATTTTTGAACTCTATCAATAATTTCTTAAACCTGACAAACAAGCCAAATCAGTCCCTCTACGTACTGATGGTAACATTATCGCTGTTAAAAAAAAAAATCCAACAGTTACACAAAGATTAAGAGTATGAGCTATTAACAAGCTTCATTTGGTGCAGGGTTTGATTCCTTTTACCAATTATACTGTGTGATTCTCAAAAGTTGTTTAACCAGATAAGTGCTCTGGGGCAAGTGATAAATTGGGCTAGGTTCTTCATTAGTCTTCCAGAATCCATCACACTAGCTCCTCTTGAACCTATTTTCTCAATGCTGTTTCTGAGCTAATTCATCACACCATGATAATCCTAAAAGCTGTACATAATTACAAATATGACAATTTCAGTCTTACTCCACTTTCTATAGATGTTATCAAAAAATGTTAAAAAAGTGAAACTCATGTCCTTAGCATCTGGTCATCTTTTTCCTGAGTGTTTGTATACAGTAGCCAATGTTACTGCCTATTATGTCTCTATTATGATCACTAGATCAGTGAGTGAAACATACGTACATGCCTTTTTTGAATGGCATTTTTAAGTTCATAAACCTATTCAAACAATCATATATACCATCAAATGTTTATAATAACTAAAGATTCATTTTACTCCCTACCCTAAACATTTAGGTAGAAAAGAAAAAAGGCTCAACATACCTCCAAACTGTTTATTATTAGCCCAAAAATGAAAAACATTCCATATCCTCACATTGTGCAAATTATCTAAAATATTTTGACCACCATAACAGTGAAATCTGAGCATTAGGAGCTACATGATTCCAGACTGCAAGAATTAATCTTTTATTTGCCAAACTTGCTAACATTTCTGGTGCATTTGTAACAATACCTAAAATGTATATATTGTATGTGACTGGTATCTGACAATCAATATAGGAATGAATTGACTGAAATGTTTTGACTCCCCAAGGTAAAATTCAGGGGGCATTTTAACCAAATAAATTTCCATGAGCCTAACAGACCACATCCATGGCAGCAATATCTGTGATAATAAAAACGCTCCAGTCTTTGTCAGTTAAATAAAGCCTAAGAAGATTTTTTCCTTGATAATGTTATTTCTCTATTACTTTAATAAGATGAAATATTTTTCCATAGCTGAAGCAATTCCCTTAATTCCATGGAAAGTACAGTTTTGTACCTACCATAAATGTAGATGTTCGAGGATCCACATTGCTGCAGTCCTTACTATTGGGTAGTCCGCTGTCCAGTCGGCCCGAATACCAGAGTATATGGCTGACGTCGGTCAGGGCGCATTAGACTGACGTCAGTATGTCAGGGTACTAATGCGCATGACCGACGTCATATCCTCAGTCTTTTCTTGCCCCAGATGTCAGAAGACCCTAAAAAGACAAGGCCCAAAATACCTGCACCAAAAATATGTACAATATATACAAAAATATATACAAAAATATCAGCATATAACCTCACCTACACAACCACCCCTAAACACAGAGGGGAAGGAGGGAGGGTAAATTGGACTGCAGCAATGTGGATCCTCGAACATCTACATTTATGGTAGGTACAAAACTGTACTATGTTCTTCGTTCCACATTGCTGCAGTCCTTACTGTTGGGTAGAATCCCAAAGCAGAGGTAAGGGAGGCTGGCGAATCATAAAGAAGTAGGAGCTGACAACATGCCTTGCAAAACAGCTGTGGCAAAACCAGCCCTAGACTTAGAGTAGATAGGAAGGTGATAATGCTTAGAGAAAGTATGCACTGAACTCCAAGTAGCTGCCTCCAAAATATCCTTAGTTGCCACCCCCCTTAGAAATGCTGTTGAAGTGGCAGTAGCCCTAGTGGAATGAGGCCTAATCCCAGCTGGAATCTCCTTGCCATGATGGGAATAACAAAATGCAATGCAAAACCCAATCCACCTAGAAATAGTTTGTTTTGACACAGGCTTGCCCTGAACTCAAAGCAAAAGAAACAAACAACTGCTGAGACTGCCTAAAATCCTTAGTCCTGCTTAAATAATAACGCAATTGCCTGTGTACATCTAAAGTGTGCAAAATCTTTTCCCCTTTATTTTGGGGGTCTGCATAAAAGTAGGCAAATGAATAGTTTGGTTTAAAGCCACACTAGAAACCACCTTAGGCATAAAGGAAGGATTAGTACGTAATGATACCCTATCCTTATGGAAAATCAAAAGGGCTCTACTGCCATAAGGGCCTGCAACTCAGACACCCTTCTTGCAGAAGTAATAGCCAACAGAAAAGCAGTCTTCCATGACAAGTATTTCAATTCAGCAGTAGCCGCAGGCTCAAAAGGTTGAAGAGTAAGTTTTTCCAACACAAAATTGAGATCCCAAGCAGGAGTAGGAGCTCTACGTGGTGGTCTTATATTCTTTGCCCTCTAAGAAACTGCTTGAACAAAGGATGCGAAAACAATGGTGGGTCACAATCATAGTGAGCTGAAATTGCTGCAGCATGAATCTTAATGGAAGAGAAGGACAAACCTTTGTCCAATAACTCAGTAAGATATTGAAGAGCCACACTCAAATTAGGCTCAGAAATCTCCAAATTCTTTGCTGTACTCCAAAATAAAAATCTCTTCCATTTTTCTGCGTACACTTTCCTTGTACTAGGTCTTCTAGCTTCCATAATCACATTTAAAACTTGTTGAGGAAGTTGAGACCTGCTGTGTTTCAACACAGAATATGCCAGGCTGTTAGATGAAGAGAGTAAAGCTTGACATTGAGCAGATGACCGTCCTTCTGAGATAACAGATGTGGAATCAAAGGTAAAGGCCATGGAGGCTTCCTTACCAGACTCCTTAGTAGTGGGTACCAGTGTTGCCGAGGCCAATCTGGAGCTATCAAAATCATCCTTGGCTTGTCTTGTCTGACTTTTAATAGCACCTTTGGAAGAAGAGGCAGAGGTGGAAAGGCATACACATGAAGATTTTTCCAACTGAAAGACAGAGCATCCACTTTCCAAGCTGTGTGATGAAACCCCTTTGTGCAAAACTTTGGCAGCTGGTGGTTTAGTGGAGAAGCGAACAGATCTATGTCTGGAGTTCCCCATGACACTGTCAATTTCTGAAATACATGAAGATCCAGTTTCCACTCATGGGGATCCATGATTTGTCTGCTTAACACATCTGCTAAGGAGTTCTGTGCTCCTGGCAGAAACCTTGCCTGAAGAGTTAGTTGCAAGCTTAGCGCAGTCTCCCATAAAATCATTGCTTGCCTGCATAGAGGATAAGAATGTGTTCCCCCTTGCTTGTTGATGTACCACATGACAGTTGTGTTGTCTGTTAGAATCAACACCTGCCCTGGAAGAAGTAACTCCTTGAAAGCCATTAATGCAAACTGGACTGCTAACATCTCCTTCATGTTGATATGTAGATGCTGTAGTCTGGCAGGCCACTTGTCTTGTATCCACTTTCCATTTAGATGAGCTCCCAAGCAATGTCCGAGGCATCTGTCGTTAAAATCTGACTCGCCTCTGGCCGGGTCACAGAGAGTCCCTTGTTTAGGTGACATTCCTGAGCCCACCACAAAAATTCTTTTGAAGGCAAGGTATTATTTGAATGACAGTGTCCAAATCCTGGCAGTGCTGTGTCCAGACATTTTGAGATACCATTGTAGCTTCCTCATATGCAGTTTGGCATTGGGAAGCACCAGAATACAAGATGCCATGAACCCTAATGCTTGAAGGACTGTCCTTGCAGTCAGCACGGACTGATGAGATAGTTGATGGAAGTAAAGTGATAGACTCTTTTGTTTGTCCGGGGTTAAAAGGCCATCTGGGCTGCTGTATTCAGTCTCACACCCAGAAAGCACATGTCTTGAGAGGGTACTAGACTGGACTTTATTTCGTTCACAGAATACCCTAGGCATCTTAGCACTGCTATAACATATTCCAGATGCTGTAGAAGGTCTTCTTTTCTTGAGCCAGAATCAGGCAGTCGTCCAAGTAAGGATAGATTTGAATTCCTTTTAGCCTGAAGTAAGCTATCACTGGAGCCAGAACCTTTGTGAATACTCTGGGCAGTAGATAAGCCAAAGGGCAATGCAGAGAACTGATAATGAGAATTTCCAGCTCGAAAACGCAGATACTTCCTGCAACTTAGTCTTATAGGCACATGAAGGTAAGCTTCCTTGAGATCTAAAGTTACCATCCAGTGATCTTTGCCCAGCAGAGGTAAAAGCTGTTGTAACGTCAACATTTTGAACTTGGGAATGTCCAGATAAGTGTTGAGGATAGATAAATCCAAAATTGGTCTCCACGTGTTCCCCTTCTTTGGTACTAGGAACAGGCGAGAATAAAATCCTAGGCCCCTTTCTGATACAGGGACTGGCTGAATGGCCCCTATTTGGAGCAACAGAGAAATTTGCTTGTGAGCCTCTTTCCTTTGTGGAGGAGGAACATCTGGCATGCCTTTGAAAGGGGGCAATGTATGGAAATAAAACCTGTAACCGTGGTGAATGATATCCAACACCCATCTGTCTTGAGTAATTAAATCCCAATTTCCTTTGAAAAGAGACAGTCTTCCTCCCAAGGGAGCTGCCAGACGAGAATCTACTGGCAGCTGAAAAGGCAGGTCATTGGGTCTGTTTACGAAAGGACTGACCCCTGCCCTCACCAGAAATCTGAGCAGGTGAACTCCCTGTTCTAGGCCTAAAAGAACCTTGAGCTCTGCCCCTACCACGTCTAGACCTACCCCTAGACTGGGAATCATAAGCAGGATATGTCCATCCCTTAGTAGGCCAATTTCTACTAAACTTCGGTGGCTGCACCTGCAAAAAAATCTTTAACAGTTTGCATAGACTTAGCTTTGTCCTCCATTTTCTTTAAAACTGCTTCCACATGCGAACCAAACAACACATCAGACTGTAAAGGAGCATCCAAAATCCTTGTCTTAACATGCTCAGCTAAATTCTGATCCCTCAACCAGGCATGCCTGCGAAGAACAGAACTAGTGGCAGCCACCCTCGAGGAGGCCTGTACAGCATCAAAACCACATTGCAAAGAATGCTTACCCACTTGTTCAGACACATGAACTAAATCCAGCAACTCTTTACACTCAATACCTTCCGCCAAAGCATCCACCTTAGATTTCAGTTGTGAAAGGAGATAATTTTGATATTTAAGCATGTGAAACTGACAATTCAACGCCTCATGGCTAAAGTGGAAGAAGTATACACTTTCTTTCCCCATCTATCCAAGGCCCTTGCCTCTTTATCAGTAGGAACAGGGTTTTTAACCACAGAGGCCTTAACACCTTTAGGTCCCTGAGAAACAGTTTCCGGGTCTGCCCTAGGACTCTTAAAAAGATACTTATGAGCTTCAGGCACCCTATAATACCTATCAGGTTTAACAGGAGCAGGAGGCAAAGAATCAGGGTTCAGGGAAGCCTCTGCAAAAACATCTTCTACCACATTCAACACAGGAGGTATAGCTAAGGGCCTATGCTGGGGCAAAAACAAGAATTCCCTAAGCCTTTTCCTGGAATCAGAGTAATCCTGGCCTTCCCATTTAAAGTGCTCCCTCATGGAATGCAGAGTCTCTGAAAATGAGAAATCCTCAGGAGGAGAAGCCCCCACTGAAGCTGAACTTGGCCTACCTCTCAAAGAAGTTTTGGCAACAGAAGGAGAGGCTCTAACTACCTTGGGAAGAGAGGGAAGCACAGTTACCTGAGAAGCCCCCTCAGCCTGGCCTACCTCCTGAGAAGGCACATCCTGTAACAGTAAAGTCTCTGCCTGAGACTCCAACGAAACTCCTGGAAAAACCTCTGGCTGCACTGAGCCTTCTAAAGAACCGACGTCCGGGACTGCCGGTTCATCAACCCTAGGCTTCGCTGTTTTGTCCTTGCGCTTCTTGGACGAAGCGGGCGGAGCATCCGACGGCATTTTATAATTGCAACGCTTCCCAAACACTAACCTGGCACAGTCTAACCGCCTCTTAATAGTGCGTTGTTAAACCTAGCACAAGAGCGCATCCAACAACGCCGTGCTCAGGCCCTAAACAAGGTATACACAAGGTATCGTAATCCCTATGAGGTATCTGTTTCCCACAAGAAATACAGTTATTCACTTTTTCTGACATCCGTTAAATACTGAGGCAACAAAAAGCCAAAATGTTCCCGAACGCGGTACTTAGCCAACTCTGATTCGGTCTGAAACTCCGCTTTCCGAAATATTTCAGAACGCCAACCTGCACTCGCAAAACTGCTTCTGCATCGGACCATGCGGCAAAAAAGACTGAGGATATGACGTCGGTCATGCGCATTAGTACCCTGACGTACTGACGTCAGTCTAATGCGCCCTGACCGACGTCAGCCATATACTCTGGTATTCGGGCCGACTGGACAGCGGACTACCCAATAGTAAGGACTGCAGCAATGTGGAACGAAGAACATCTTCTTAACTTTTGATTCCGTTTAGCTTGTATTGTCTGAAGGGCTTATAAATCAGATGGCTGCACTAATTTGTAGATAGGCTAAAGCTTTTCATAAATTTCTGATACAAGATAATCTTTTAACTGAAAAACAAAGCATCTTTATTCTTCTTACAAGGGGTTCAGATAATATAATGTTATTTATAGGTCTTCATTCAGTTTAAGAGAATTCAATATTTTTAAACAATCTGAGGAAAATGTTATAAATATTTAGTCTTTTAGTTTGATCCTGTTTAACTACAGTAGATAAACATGAGGATAATGGAATCTGAAGGCAAAGGAAATATATTTTATAGATTAATATTTTATATTTATTTGTAAGTTTCCACAGAATAACTAAATATTGGGATATCCCTGAGTTATATGATTCCTACCAAGTCAAAAATTTTATTTGTCATACAGAGTTAAATACAATAAAAAATCAGAATTTAAAAAAGTGTTCCATCCTGAATACTTTTTCCAGATAAATGAAAGCAATTTGGTGTCCTTAGCAATATAACCAGAACTGGTACTCGACTTTCTGATCAACCTCAAAAGAATTCTAGGGCATCCTACTCACCAAAATAATTTAGACCATATTGATTTAATTGCATTATACCATCATGGATCTGGTGGAAGCAACATATTGTTATATAAAACAATGGGGATAAACTCCCACTTTATAACAATATCCTTATTAAGAAGGATAAATTCAAATGAAACCAGGAATTTGCTAAATTCTGCATTATTGGTTTTCATCACCTGAGGTGATAAAACATGTTTAGTCTGTAAAAAAGTCCAGCCTAAGGACTGGAAGCTATTTACTATCTTAATATTAAAGATATCTTCAAATTGCATCTGTAAAAGTATAATGTTAGTTTCCTTTACATTACTTATGCAGCTGGTTACCAAATGAATCGGTCTTATTTTTAAAGATGCTAAAATGAGCAGCAGACTGATTTAATATAACATTAGGTCATCTGCATATGCAAGTTTCTTAAATACAGAATTCCAGAGGAGCTATGATATTATCAGAGACTGTAGTTTTTATGATTGGCTTAATGGCTAAAAGAAAAAGGTGTTGGAGAAAAAGACAATCCTTGCCTTATTCCATGTTTGGTAATTCATGTCAGAGCATGAATTATTAACTGTTTAACAGTATTTAGATTGAGAAAGCAGTACTGAAACTGTATATATTGTAGGTGGTAACAAGCCAGTATACTTATGTATATATCTTCTATTGACTGAATTAAATGCTTTTTGAACATCCAAAGAGCAAAAAGCTACATCTGTATTTAAAGTATTTTGGTTATTTTTACAAGTTAAATGCCTGTAACATTTGCATTAGTATTGGCATTCATCGCCAAGTATAAAGCCAAAGTGATATGGTGACATTATCCCCAGAATGACATCTAAAATACATTGATTCATGTATTTTGCTATTATTTTATAGCCCACATTCATTAAAGCTATTAGTCTGTAATTTGTGATATCTGTTTCATTTTTCATTTTTTTTAAATAAATATAACTCTAGCCTGAGTAAATGATGTGCCTAATATTTAAATAGTAGAATATATTACTTTGACGATAAATGTGGTTAGCAAATTGACAAAACATTTACAGAATTCAACAGCTCCTGAAGCTATTTTATCTGTTAAAGGAAAAATATTTTCTTTAATAATATCTGTTGTGGAGCTATTATACATGCAACCAACAGTTTTAATTTATTTTTTGATTTATTGTGAATGGTTGGTTTAAATTTTATGGAGAATTATAAATACTGTCACAGTGTGAATCAGGTTTACTAATTATTATAGATGAGTCAGAAATTAGTTTGTTACATGTATTTAAACCCTGAACACAATTTGTTTTAGACTTTTTAAAATGTATACCTTGAAGAAAGGACTGCGCACATCATCCTCGATATATGTAACTCCTTTTCACCTTTAGTTGATCAGCTTTCTCCATTTCTTGGATGGCACAGTGGTGCAGCAGTAGTGTTGTCAATTCATAGCAAGAGGTTCTCCAGTTCGATTCTCGGCTAGAATGCCTTCCGTGTGGAGTCTGCATGTCCTCCCTGTGTTTGTGTGGGTTTCTTCTAGGTCCTCCAGTTTCTTCCCACTTTACATAGACGTGTCTGGAGCTTTTCTCCCCAGGCCTCTGCTGAAAATTGGCTTTGTTCCAAGTCGGACTTTCCCAGTAAACAATGTTAAATAAATAAAGCTTTTTAAATAAAAGTCATTTTTATTGAATGACATTCAGCATATTTTGCAAGAATAACTTTACAAAGTTGACCTAGAAGGAAGTGGTAGGCTAATATCTATCTATCTAGAAGGGAACTTTGGTCTAATAACACATCTATTAGCTTCCTTTTCTTTTTGTTTTCTTTGACTGAAATTTGAAGCAAAAAGTCTACAATATACACTTTAATGGAGGCCTAATTCACTGCAAAATTGATTTTTTTCTAAACCTCTGACTAAAACTGTGATTGTGCCTTTTAATCTCTTTTGGTATTTTACATAAACATATTTATTAATAATATATATAATCTTCTCTGATTATTCTGAAACATCAAATTAGCCTATATTAGTGAATGATCAGAAATACATCTCAGGTAATGTTTAATATTCTTAAACCTGTCTAACTTATTGAAATAAATGCTATTCTTGATGAAGATTTATACTTGTAATCAAAATATGTATGACCCTGTAACTGAAGATTCGTATATTGCCACGGATGTATTAATGAATGAAGATGAAGATGAAGACGTTCAATTAGCATTCATGTATGAAAACTCTTAGAGCATCTAGCACTATCAGCATTAAAGTCTCATACCAAAATAACTGATATAGCTTCTAATTGTGTCAGAATCTAATAAAGCTCCACAGACTGAACCTATAGTAAAATAGTTAGACATATTAAGTGTTTGTCGATATTAGTTTTGCATTCAAATCTTGATAAACTTCAAGAATTCTGCATTGCTTAGAATAAAACACATTGACTATACCTCTCGATTCATCATCATTAGAATTATTAAGTATATTACTGGCTGGTTAGCCAGATGAGTCTTTATAAGTAAAATATATCACTTGAAATATGCTTTAATAATTTCAGTATGTTAGTCATTTTAGTAAATTAATTATTATCATCCACATTTAATGAAACAATTCTTTGTTTTAAAATCTTGCAATATGTATTGCAGAATATAAATATCACAAGATACCCATACTACATGGAGGTTCTCTTCCTCCTACATTCTGAACTTAAATAGCTACTGTTTTTCTTTGAGCTTTGTCTGTATTAGAACATTTAAAAGTCAAATTCTTATAGTTAATCTGTTCCTTTTCTGCAGTACTTCTGATGAATAATTTATTGTAATTTATTGAGAATTGCTTGTAAATCAGATTCCTCTTCTTGCAGGCAGCTGATAAGGCCAGGTCAACCAGTGAAATAAATCTGACCAGTTCTGCCTTATTATAGCCTGACTTATGGAAACCCAGTGTGTTAACAACATCTGCATTGAGGGAAAGCTATTTTATTATGCTTTCTCTTCCTAAAGGAAATAAGATAAATTTCACAGTATCCAGAAGGGGTTTAAAATGTATAAGTGTTCACATACCCCTACTATTTGGATATTTCATTTCCTTGATTTAAATTCCATGTTTAATAGTTCCTCCTGAATTTCTTGTAAAGACTCTAAATGAATCTGTTTATTAGAAAGCTCCCTGAAGTCAGCTTCTAGTTTTAATTGGAACACATTCAGGCATGACCATGTCATCTCTCTAGTCACCATGTCATCTCTCTATTCATGCTGTAAATCTTTAATTTGCACAGTTTCTGTGGACATACTGGCCAGATATTTAACTTCCAAACTAAAAAAATATTAATTTAGGTAATGTTTATTGAGACCAAAGTGAAATCTCAGTACCAGTTCCTCTTTAAAATTGTGTCCCCCTATTACTCACTAAAACTGAATTTAACATTTCTTGGCTACATGCAAAAATATTAGGAAAAACAGCAGATGAGGGGGTACATGGTAATTGATGTTTGTTCCACAGATAAACCAATTATAATGTTAATGCCAAAGAGTATCTTTCCTTTTGCAAAGGTACTATTAGTGAATTGGATGAGGAAAATCCATTAGGTAAAAGTCCATTTAACTACTTTCCCGTAATATCCAAAATTCAGAATGTTCTTCTTATCCTTTAATCCATATTCTTTATTTGGACAGAATTGTGATATAGTTCCCTGAATGAGGTTCTGCCATTTTTTCTAAATTGGCAGACTGTACCTGGAAACAACCATATTCAGTTTCTTCATCTTTTGAGAAGGATGATGTCATCTATAAACCCTAGAAGGAGGAGTGATTCACATGGTTTTGTAGGTGTCTTGCGGCAGATTTGTATGTAATCTTATTGGCCTGAGTCAGATTTCAAAGAGTGTAGCATCTGAAATTCTTTTCACTAGATAGAGTCTAAAGCTATGGATAAAACTGACAAGAAGGTATTTGCTTCTGCCTGTGTAGACTTTGGTATTTGCTTCTGCCTGTGTAGACCTTTGTGCCCTGGACTGTATTATTTGCCTTAATTGGCCAACTTCTAGAACTCCTTAGTAGACCAAGCTCTGGAAAAGCTGAAATAACCTCCTGATTCTATGACCAAAGCATTTATTGAAAATACATTTATAATGGCTTCTTCACTGGGCTTTTATATTGCCCACTGTAATTTTCACTTCACTGCTGTTGTGTCTGTTCTAGCTCTCTGAAGAAAGACCTCTTGGGGTATGCTTCTATAGAATGGGGGTAGGGAGTGGGTTGGGTGGGGCTGAAGACCTTCAGTAGAGGAAGAAGGCACTGAACAGCATACATGGAGTGTCTCTAGCACCTCCATTTCTACCTCTTCTTCCTCCTCCAAGTCAACCCAGCATGCCAAAAGAAGAAGGCCTTCTTGTAAACAAAAGATGGCTTAGACTCATATGATCTTCTCACATGTAGATTACCCTACCATGTCTTGCAGGAAGGAGGCCTTTTGAAGGGAGGAGTCACAAATAGCCTGACTACCCAGTAGATTTTCATACAGCTGTCTAGACTGGAGAGTGTGCCCTTGTTTGAAGGAATTTACCGAGAACAAATGGTCCTATCTTCACCAACTTATGTTCCTCCAAATCAAGAACATCTTTAAAGGATCACTATGAAGGGCCTGAAGCAGTCTTAGACTCTTATTTCCCAAAGAAACTGTAGAACCTATGTTTACTTTGGAAAGAGGAAAGTGATTTATTCCCTCCTCTTCCTTATTCTAAAGACGAAAGGATGAAGAGAGCTTAGTTTTGTGCATCATTTCTATTACTTCAACAGACACACCAGATGCTACAAAACGCAGATGGTAGCTAAACAGGAAATGACACTGCTACTGCTGAATGGAGGACTGAATGGTGCCATATCACTGTCTGAAGCCCCTGCAAAATATTTCTTAAATTCAGAAAGTTGACCAACAATTTCAGTATCAGTTCACTACGGCTCAGCAACACTTTGTGTGCAGGATTCTGTCTTTTAGCATATCTCCCTTCAAAAATATTCTCAAAGGTGTTTGCCATGGTGGTCGAGACTTTGCAGGAGAAAAGATTACCTTATCAAGGGTTCTCTGGCAGTTGCCTTTTCCTGCATTTTGCAATGGGTGTAGGTCTCTATATATTTGTAGAAATGTTCATTGCTCCTGTAACAGCTAATGTCCCATATCACGGGGAGCTGGACATTCTCTAGTACTGGTCTTTCCTGCCAATGGGGAGAGCACAGGGGATCACTGAGTTGGGTTGCTGGTGTGAAAGTAAAGAAAGTAGAGCTTCAACCCTTCTGCACCTTTTAGACCTTATGATGGCCACAATTTTTGCTTTCCCATAAGTCCACCTTCAAATAGGAGTGCTTTACTGGTCTGAGATATGGCAGTGGTTGCAGAGCTATTCTGCCCTCGTCTTCTCTTGTTTGCGGAATCCCTTCAGCCAGGGCTGTCCTCACCACTCACAGTCTATGATTTCCCTTCCTATCTGCAAACAGATTGTCTGATGATCAATACCTAATTAATGAGTTATGAAGCTTATTTGGGGTCCTTCCCTTTACAGGGCAGTTGAAGCCCTCAGGAAAGGGGCGGTGCATAATCCTTCTCAAGGCAAATACAGTTCTTTTCACTCTCCAAGCTGTGAAAAAGGAGCTGAGGCCTAAATGACTGCTGCTCAGTTCAGAGGGCAGACTGTGATGTGAATCATACACTCTGTCAGTAGAACATGCTCACACCCTCAGTGTTGAGACATTGTGGGTTTGGCACTGTATCATCAACTGGGGCATCATGTTCATGACTGTTTACATCCGGGGAAATTAACAGTACACGCTCACCAAAGTGTTTGCTATTGTGGCAGAGGTCATGCAAAAGATGTGTTTCTGTTTTTATATAACTGACTTCTGGTAACCTTATCAGAGGCGCAACCAGCTCCCTAACCCCAGCAACAGGAGCTCCTGCCTCTTCTAGAATTGAGGCTACGAGAAGTAAGACACCCACAGATTAACATTTCTGCTGTGAAGCAGAATGTTGTTCTATTCCTATTCTACTTGCTTAAGCAGTGCATAGAGAGTTGCTTGGGATGTGTTTTTAGTCAATGACAAGAATGATTCTAACACACCTTTCCATCTGATTCTGAACATAGCAGAAACATTCAGGAAAAAAAAGCCCAAAACTCATTCTTGTTGCTGCTTAGTGGACAAGAAGGGTATAGCTTGAAATATTTTGTCCTCGGTTATTAGAAATAATTCCTAACAGAACAGATGCATCAGCATGGCTGGGGAAAACAAACAGTTTCATTACCGGGCGAGCTCTCATATACCTCTAAAACAAACAGTTTCATTACCGGGCGAGCTCTCATATACCTCTAAAACAAACAGTTTCATTACCGGGCGAGCTCTCATATACCTCCATGACATTTAGCTGAGGTTTCAGACATGAATGAAACTGCCAATAATCCTTTTAACAGAGTGATATCAAAAGGTTCTCCAGCTGTGTGAAGTCTGACTGGAGCCTTAGTCACTTATTCTGCAAAGAGGTTGAGTAATCTCAAGATACCTAACTCAGTCTCAGTTATGTTGCAGTCAGGAAGGATATTTCTGGCATCTTAGTGCATCATGATAACACAGACAGCAGAACTAATAAGTTCGGTCACAGTTTCTCAAATGCCATTTCAATTAAAGTCGTCTTGAATGCAAACAAACAAACAAAAAGTTTGAAATAGCTTTTGATCACTTTCTTGTTGGAAGCAAAGCCTCCATGACCACATATATTGGCTGCATGATTGATTGTGAGGTCATTGTACCTCAAGAAAAGGGAAAATTACCTACGCTGTTGATCTGTGTAAAAAGATGATTCAGCCAACTGTGCACAATAGCAAATTTGGGTGTCACAATTCTCCAGCACAGGCTTGTCAAGTAGATTGTCAAGGGACTTTTACATATTTGCCTGCCTTTGATGAACCTTTTCTTTCCTTATTACTTGGACTTCATGCTTTACAGGCTAACATGTCCCTCTTTGCAGACAACAGGTTTAGCAAATTTAAATTTTGTTTCTTGGAAGACATTGTTTTTGGTGGTGCAAAAGTCCTCATTTTCATGAAGTCTTACTTTTTTGTTTGTTACAATAATCATTGGATGTTCCTCAGGACTAATTGAAAGTTGCTTTTGAACATTCCTCAAGCAAGTCCATTGCCACCATGTTTTTTTTCAGTGAGCAGCGGAGGAGAAGGAACTTTAAACCTTTGTTACATCACCAATTCAGATTTTACCTGAAGACAGTGCATGAGATCAAGATGATGGACTAGCTGTCTGTCTCTTTTAGTCTAGGTAAAGAAGGTCTAACTATAGATAAAAGAAATTAATTGTTAACTGCAAATAATTTGTCACTGGACACCAAGTCAAAGGACACTCCACAAGAGATTTGGCTGCTGCCAGTCCAGTTCTTCATAATATGTCCAATATGAACATGTAAGTTATTACCATTTCATCTTCACATCACATTTATACCAAGCATTGTCCTTTGTATTGTAATTCTAGAAGTGGGGCTACATTTGCTACCTTGATGTTTCAGGATCTAGACTTCTCATGTCTTCCTGTTTTTAAAATCTTCTGTCCCCTGCCTCTCTGATAGCAGGTTTTAGAACTGCTTTGGATACATCCTAGTTACTACCAATTGCAAGTAGAATGTCAAAGTAACATTCAGCTGATAGGTGAGTATTTACCATATTAGTTGCTTATTTTTAGAGGGTCCTCTCCAGTCCATAGTTATTACCCTCCTGCTATCTTGTTTTAAGACAGCCTCTCTCTCTGGCTTACACCTAGATGTTCTTATGAATATGCCAAGCCTATAATTTTATATCTTTATACATTTGCAGGTTTATGTTTTATACATATGTCCACTCAGGTTCCATTGGTCAAAACTGTGGAATGCTGTTTTACACCTTATTTATGGAGCCATAGCTTGTACTAATGGAAGGTGTATAAACACCTGAAAACAGAAATGAAAGACTAAAAGAATTGTGTCAAGGAGAGGGTCCACCAGAAGGAGTTCCCAACGGTTACACACACAGCAAAGGACCCTCTTACAGATAAACTAATATGATGATTATTCATATATTTGTGATTTTCCAGACCTCTCAGCTAGGCTAGGGCATTTTATTTAATAGAAGTGCACTGAGCAGTGACCATATGGGTGGGATTTCATAGTGAATTTGTGCAGTATAGAAGAGGCTTTTGCATAGTTTTTAACAATGGCAGCACAGTAGTGTGCAGTGCACTATATACAGCACAGGTAAATGAGTGTGTACAAAACTCAATGTTTGGAATGCTGTTGTCTACCTTAACTGCAGACCATACTGCCTGACTGCATGCAGCAGAGCATAATCTTTAGCATTACTGCAACTCTTCAGCATCTGTTGCCCCTTGCCTCTGGACATACTAACTCCAACTTAGGCAAAGGAAAATATGGATATTTGTACAGCTACAGGGAATGCACTTTTTTCCACAAAGACACATATTCATAGCATTCAGGCCATGTAAGGTATGGTATAGTATACTTGACAGAGGGGGTTAGCCTTTAAAAAGTATCACTGATACAACAGAGTAAAGATTCACCACTTATCCAAAGTCCATTACATGCAGCTCTAGGCACTACAGAACTTATGCAATCAGAAAGACATAATAGACATTCTGGTTCCATATGCACCTAGGAAATATGTCCAATATTTTGTTATTCACCTGATGTCTAAAATCAGTGCCAGAATGGAAAATATGTACCTTATCAATGAAACCCTGATATCTTTTAGAAAACAAGAAGGTGGATGCTTGATATGACCTGGGCCAGAAACTGTCTAGAGCTACAGTATTCCAGATTGTGCAGAGTACTAAAGGCACCATATGATGACATCAGGTGCTGCAATGCTGAGCTGTTCCAGAATTGAGAGGCATAAGTGCAAAGAGAGCACCTAGAGATGTACTTTAAGTTTGTTTTTAGTGGTTTCTTACTGCTAACTGCATACTACACAGTCATGTAGTTTAATTGTCTATAGTTTTATCTCTCAGCTAATGAAGAGAATCATGTCAACCAGTTACAGGAGGCTGAAAAGGCTTGCTAAAAGCCAGGGTCTGTAGGATTGTAGGGCTGACTATATGTGCATGACATGTCATGGACATGATATGCCACACTCGTAGTGTATGTCTTACTGAATCTGCACTGTGCAAGTCCTCCTAATTAGAAAGAAGAGGAGGCCCAGACACCTTGACTACCACCTATTGATTATGTAGCACATGGTAGATCAGATGTCATGGATGTGGTTATCTTGCCATAGAGTCAGATGGACATCCTAGTCCCACCACCTGTGGACCAGTCAAGCTGCAGTAGAATCAGAGGGGAATCATCAGGATAGTCAGCATACTGACACTGGAGTGTGTCCTGTAGTGGACACTAGACTTGAGGGAGTGTTAGATTCTGACTAAAAGGCCACCAGAGGTAGAGGAAGCCCCTACCTTTCTCTACCCAGGATCAGCAGTTGGCTATGGTTCAGAATAGGCTGATCTCCAGGCTACCCTGGCAGCCTTCCTGTTGCTAGCATCCTACTGTTTCCCCACCTTTTATGACTCCTTGCTAATGTGTTATACACCATACTTTGTGCATGGTCCAACCCTAACCATCACAGTTGTCCATCCTCTGCATGCATGTGTCTGTTTCTTGTCACCATAACTTTATGTCATGCGTTTAATTCTCTGCCCTTTCAAATTATTTTACATCCTCTTTCCATGCCCATTTTTCCTTAAATACATTATCCCGCATCTCTTTTCTCTTTATAAAGTAAACAAAATACTTTATGCCCACAAAAAGTGGAATTTACTCTATCATCTCACCACCATGCACTTTATATGTTTATTTCCCTCTGTTTGATTTTACCCACTTTCCTACTGTCCTTTTCACCTTCTTTCCACAATATTTTATGCTGATAGCTGAGGCCAAGTAATTCTGGCAACTCAGATACAACACAATGCTTGAAGAACAGTTAAAAAAGTACTGCTCATTGTGCCACTTCAGCTGACAGAGTACGAACCATCTAAACAAGTGTATAATATTCAGCATAGCTCCTTTGGCCTTAATTTGTAACATTATATTCTGAAAGTCTTATACTTCATGCTACAAGCTTCCAGGTTTGGTTGTAAGAAATATCCTTACTCTGTTTTCATCACTCTGCTCTTGTGTTTATCGTGTGAGAGCCACACAGCTTTGCTGCAGCTCCTCTTTTTTACTATAGTTAAGTGGCCGTAGTTGAGCTGGACAGGAATCTTGAGTAAGGTTACCTTTAGGTTATGCATGTGTAATTAATAATTCTTAAGCAGTGCAGTGATGTCTTCTTCTACAAGCACTGTGCAACCTTACAGTGAATGTCTGTGAATGTCTTGCTTTGTCACTCTGTGATGTAGGTGGAACATAGAGAAGTATTTGCATAGGAATGTAAAATATATTCTTTGTTAGTGTTCTGATACCATTGAGAACTTGGAAATTTCTGTAGAAGAGGAACATGTATGAAAATAAAAAGACATTACTAACTTAAGGGATGTGATAAAGTTGAAAACTTAGTGGCTTCAGCTTACTGGTGAGCCATAAAAGCAATAAAACAGCACTACACTTTTATTAGTGGCTTTTGCAGATTGCAATTTTATAAGAAACTGAATGTTCAAAGTAATTGTTTATGCTGACCAGCTTTCCTGCATATACACTCAGGTGCACACAGGTGGAGTACACAAAGTTAGATTATAAACTGAGTGAATCCTCTAGATGATTATTTCTTTAAAATGATAACAGGCCAGTAAATACAGCAACTTTTGTATGATGTTTTAATGAATAGCTTAGGCAAAGTACAGATGTTCATACTTGCAAAAAACAAAGGCAACATTAGAGCTGTACAGAAGGGGGAATTCAGGGAGGCACCCAAGGCAAAGAGGAGGAATATTGGGAGGGAGGTTTATACTCTGTGTATAAGGAAGCTGTAAAATAGTCTTTAAGTATAACAAAGGTATGCTAAAACAGTTCTTGAAGATGCTAGAATTTTCCATCTATTCTGAGTTAGAAAACATTTAATCATTTTTCTGTAAAACTGAAAATTGTTTTTTTTTTGAATAGTGTAAGTGTACTTAAATCATCATCTTGGACTTCTAAGTAAAGTGTCTCTGAAATATAACCATAATGATTGTTAGCGATAAGACAGAACTACTGCTACATTAGTGCTCAGGTTAACCATTCCCTTGTGCTTTAATGTGCCACAAGATGCAACTGCCATATTGCCTCCAGGGGTGATTAATTTCAACATTAGCATAACCCTTTGGTGAACTTTATTGCTGCTGGTATAATTAGGTTTTGCGTTTCATTCAGTTTTCTACTGATACGTTATTTATTTTCGTTATTCTCATCCACTGATGCAAAAGCGTCAATCAGCCAAAGATTTACATTAGCAGTACAACAGGAAATAAATGAGCATGCTTATAAATTATTAGTTTCTGCTTCCATAATTTATATTCACTGATGTGGCAGTATGCAGCACAGCATTTCCATGATAATTATCAGTTTTCAGACCTTGATATAACGTGTATTGCTTGGTCATATTCTTTAGCTCTATGTGAACAAGATAAAATGTAATAATCCCTCTACTGTGTGTTTGCTCCATTTTCTGAAAGAAAGCCTAATCATTTTATGTATGACTGTACACAATTACTCTGAATTCTAGACATAAGCATATAAGACTCTAATTAAGCTATTTATATATTTTTTAATTAAATGATCCATTTCCAAGTAAAAGTATATTTTAAAGGCAAATTAATGTAAAGCTTTGAAAATGCTGACAGATGATAAAATAGTAGCATTTTTGAGAACCTTGAGGTGAAGGTTTTCATTGACTGACTCTTCTTCAGGATAGTCCTAGTCATCTCAGCAAGTGGATGTATCCCAGCAGGGTTCAAAAACAGTTATGCCTAGGTAGTCTTGTCAGACAAACTCCTACCCAGTTTTGTCTCATTTATTTACAGCTGTTCCTTATGTTTTTGAACTACATGTCACATTTGTTGCTGTTCTGTAACATCAAAAGTAGATTTTCTGCAGCATTTTATTCCCTAGCCATCAAAAAGTTTATTATAAATAAAGTATTTTTCACAACTTTTAAAAATGCAGTTGTGGTCAGAAAAATTGCCAGACAGGACAGGAAGTTCTGTTCTACTAATATTTGTGGCCCAATTACAATCCTGAGTTCTGCTTGTTCAATAAAAAAAAACATTAATAAAACTATCCTGGCATCTCATTGGTGTATCTTAAGGGAGTTGTAGCATAGAAAGGCCGAAAAGACGAATAAAACAGTGAAGCGTACGTCCTCCTTTGCATGTTCCAGCAAAAGACTGTATGTGACTTTTCCTTGTGGATGGAGCATCATTTGAAGTGGTAAAGAGGAAGGTCTGTCCTCCCATGTGCAAGGAATATCTACCTGTTGTCAAGGCCTTCTCAGATAGTTTAGGAGGCTAGACCACAGTCATCTCTATAAATGAGGTTCTTGGCCCTTCAGCTGCAGATCTCCAGCTGCCAAAGGATTTCTCTTGGTTCTATCAAAAAAAAAAAATTGTCAAAACTCAAGTGGCTGAAAATAAAATGCATAAAACATAAAATGTCAAATGCTGAAATAGTTAAATGCTAACAAGTAGGAGTATACATCAGTGATAGTGCTTCAGAGACACTGACCACTACATGAGTGTTACCATGGTGAAAATCATCAGTCTTTTCTATTTAGAAAGCAGCCTGGCCTGGTTCTGGTATACTGAGCACTTGTTTTTATGTTTGTGGTAGATTGGGATGTCTGTAAAAGTAAGCTTGAGCTGTTGTATGAAGTGTGACTGCACGTATTTATTTATTTTTATTTATTTATTATTTTATTTATTTAACATTTGTTAACCAGGAAAGCCCGACTTGGAATGAAGACAATTTTCAGTGGAGGTCTGGGAAGAAATGCTCCATATGCATGTCTTTGTAATGTGGGAGGAAACCAGAGCACCCGGAGGAAACCCACATGAATGCAGAGAGGACATGCAGACTCCACACAGAAGGCATCCCAGCCGAGAATTGAACCAGAGAACCTCTTGCTTGGAGGCAACAATGTTACCGCTGCACCACTGCGACATCCACTTTAGGACAGTCATAAAAGATAAAGAATACCTTCAGGAGCTGGGGGATGGCATAGTGGTTAAAGCGTTTTCCACTCAGACATAAGGTGTAAAGGTTGATTCTCACCTATCAAAAATAAATTGTCTAGGCTAAAAATGGCTTGCAAAGGCAGGTATCCTAGTACTTACCTATGAACCTATATGTAGTTTCTTCAGTGTTCTTTGTGAGTACATTACATTGAAGAGAGAAAGTGGTGATGAGGTGTTAGAAATATTCATAGTGAAGCAGAGAAGATTCTAGCGGATTACTGGATTTAAACCAGGCAAGGAGCTTGTGGTCAGAATAGATCAAAAGAACCGAGTAGTAGTTCATTATAAATTATAATCCTGTTGAAAAGCATATGGTGAAGTTGAGTCTAATGGGCACTTCCATAAATGCAGTGAGCTAAGTTCAGCAACTTAAACCAGAAAATAAAAGCTGCAAGCAAACTGTAGATGTATTAGGGTAATATTTTTGAATTTAATCATTAGTTATACCAAAAAATTTGAATTTAATATTTGCAACCAGAAGGCAAGTGAGGTGCAGTATCCTGCATATTTGAAGTAGTGTACAAGTGAAGTGTGAATTTAGTATATACTTGGATGAAGCACTGTGAAATATAACCATCAAATGGTATTTGCAGAGAAAGTTGTTATACAAATTGAATATTACATAAACAAGAGCTTTTGAAGCTTCCCTAATTTTATAAATGTCAGAGATATGCAGCAGCTGAGATAGCACAAGGCATATGTCAGCAAAATAATTATGTTGAAATGTAAGTTGTAAACCAAAAAAATGGAAAAAAGTTGTTAAAATAGGGTAATGATGTACAGGTTACCCATTGTCTAAGGATTTTTAAAACACTGTCTTTACTGAGTGAACATGTGTTATATTTTATTCCATATTCTTGGACTTGCATTTTGCTACGTAACATAAAGTAGCATTACAAAAAAGGTTTATAGAAGTCATGTACAAATGTCATCAGCATATTTCATTGTATGATTTTCAAAAGGCTGAGGATATTTCTCAGATGGCTGTCTTACAGAAGCAGTTCCATGACTGGGAATAGCTAGCATTCATAATTTTGTAGTGAATAGGTTATGATGAAAAATTGTTTTATATATTTGTGGACAGCTGTGTAGAAATGATGATATTAATATGCTTCGGCCTGCAGTCCCAGGTTTGATTCTTTCTATCTCCATTTGCTTATTGAGTAGATCTCAGCAAATTAGATAGCAGGACTGTGCTACTAGGTCACCCCTGTAAAGAAACACTACTGGATTTACCTTGCTGAAATGATACTATCCAAAGTCCACTCTTATGAGAGCACTTTGGTATGTCTGTTTCCGCCCTCACTTTTTAAGCATATCTGTTGTTACTCTGTTTTATTTTGTCATTACCATCTTGTTGTGTCCTACATTATACTGACCTGCACCATACTGCAGTGCCCTATCTACCAGTAACACTTTCATTGCCATGGCTGTTACTGCGTGTCTTGGTGTTCTGTTATGTTCCACAAGCTTTGTTCTTGAGTAGCTGTCAGTGTGCTGGTGATGAATAACTTCGTCACTATACTGTGTTATGTAACATCACATTATGTCATAAATGTCATACACCATATCATGATCTGTATTATCAGAGATCTGCTGTGTCTTGTTCCTGACTTCTGTTGTTCGGTGTTTATGCTGCTTCACCAATCCACCCCTGCAGAGTGCTTTTATCTCCTTGGCTAGCCTGTCCTAGTTGAATCACTCTTGGATGCACCCTGTGGTGATGTCATTTGTGGAAACACTCATGTGTGATGTTATTCTTTTGGCAGTACCTTCTCTCCTATTCTGTACATCTCAAAAGGTGTGGCAACTCTAGCCCTTTTTAATCAAAGTAACTAGATGAAGCCCACTCACTATGCTTCACGTGACTTTCGATTATGATAGCAATCAAAAATCTTACTAACTCTTTGTTATCTGCTTGTTTCATTGCAAATGGCAAAGGACAGCACTTGCAAAACCTTTGAGGAACCTTTGTGTTCAGATATGACAACTTTAACATTATGCAGTGTGAAACAGTCCATCATGCATTTCAAGCACTTCAGGTGACTGGCTCATTTGACACAAGCTGAGTTACTAGTTTTCTTTTCACTTTAAAGTCAGCTTTTGTAACCAGTTCCTCCAACAGTGACCTGGAACCTGACCCTTCACCAAAACAAATGAAACCCATCAGCCACAATATGGCCCAAAACCAACAAGTCCTTTCTGATATAAGTTTTCACCTTAACTGTATAATGTTGTAATTGGACAATGTTAAGAGCCTTCATCCCCATTCGGGACTTCATCAGAACATGAAAATCCATGCCTTACACTACAATTATACCAAAGAACACTAATCAAATGACATTAAAGTGCCAATCACTACCAAAATTGAATGATGAAATAATACAATCAATAAATATATATGTCCCACAATTAAAACAAACTAATTATATCCATCTATCAGGTGCATATTAAAAAATGTTTAAAATGCAGTACAGTGCACCATAAAACAGTTGAAATATAGAAATAAGAAATAATAAAATGTTATATTAAAACAATAATAGTATATCACTAAGCTTGTTGGTTTCACAACCTGGCTGCTTGCAACTTTAATGCACTGTTAAGTGACAGCATGCCAGAACCTAAATTTGTTTATAAAAATGTGAGCCTTACGAATTTATTACAGCATGACAGGTACTTTTTAACTACCCCTAGTACTAACAAAGAAAAGAGGACTTATAAATGTAATTTTTGTTCTGCTTGCAGATATATTCACAAAGGACCCTATATTTGTTTTTCACATATAGAACATTCTGGAGTTACAAACGTTTTAACTGCTAGTCTAAAGGTGCAGTATACATTGGTATGTGTTCTATATTTTCAGCATTTTATATTGAAATGACCGCAAGGTCTTTACAAAAATGGATAAAAGAACACCTATATGCTATCAAAATGAAAGATGTAAAAAAATTCCATATATAAACATTCAGTTGTCTGCTTAGGGTTTAAGAAGTTTTTGTTTTATGTGTTAGATGATATACAAGAGGATATAAGAGGATGGGATTTTAAAAACAGAGTTGAACAACGAGATACCATATGGCAATTGAAATTAGGGGGGGGGTTGTCACCCAGGTTTGAAGAAATCTATTTTTAAAGAATAGGAAGTAATTTGTGTGGGTAATTGTTTTATTTAATTAAATTGTTGAAAACTGTTCTTATTGGATGGAAGATTGTATATAAAGATGTAATGTGACTTTTATGGTATTTCTGATGAAGTCTGATATCCTTTGGATGAAAGCGATAATAAAGCTGTTGTAACATTAGTTCTTGGTCAGTTTGATTTTGAATTGTTATCCTGCTGGTTGGCTGCTTTTATTGATGGATTTGGTTTTATATGACTGTGTGTTTTTGTGCATGTCTGCCTTATGTGTGTGTTGACATTAAATATTTATATAACTTATATTTTCGATGTAAACTACTTCTTCCAACAACAATTACATATGCTACAGCAACTTTGAAACTTTAGGCAGAGGAACTATTTTACTTCAAAAATATAAAAAGTAGATACTAATAAAAAAAGCAAATCCAAACAATTTAACAGATAACCCATTGTCTTTACACAATAATGCCCTGTAGTGTGGGTGTTATTCAGGAAGTAATGCCCTTCATGTGGTGTAGAGGCCCTATGTCTGTGGTATCATGCCTCACAACCCCCCTTGGCAGGCATTATTTCCTTAATAACACCCACTCTGTACGGTATTATTGCTTGGACAGCACATGGTTATGATTCGTGGTCACTGGTAAACAGCATATCTCTCACCCTCTGTGCATTATAGCACTGACCCATAAAAAATTATATGGAAAGGTCAGAAAGAAGAGCTTTTTCATATTTTAAACAGCAGAATTTCTTTGTGTACAAAATGCCCCCTGTGGTACCCTATATAGTTAGTGATGGGGAATCTTTCTATAAGTTTAGTTTATTTATTTAATAAAGGTATATGCCCATAATAATTTCATTTTGTGAGGAAATCAATGCATCTTGTCTCCTGGCTAAATGTGAAGACCAAAGTCATAGAGCTGCTTCTAAATCCTATCAGTTGAGAGGTAAGGTACATGGAAGTAGCTCAGTGGTCATTTCGTACGTACCGGTATACATTTCTGTATCTTGCATAAACAGCTTAATTAGATTGCATTGTTATCTCCATGTCAGTTGTCTACTGTTAGGAACATAAGTGATCATAAAGACCATAATATTCCTGGCCATGTACACCTTAAGTATTCTCTCCAGTACAACTCTTTTGAATGTATACCTTTAACTCCTAGTGGGTGTGGCCTGAGCCTTTAAAAGTTAAGTTAGCACCTTACAATTCTAACAAATACTCATTGACAGAGGTCAGATGTCAATACAGTTGTGTCTGCCATCATGTATGCTTCATGATAAAATATTCTGATACCTTGTGTGTAGCATGATTTTGGAATTATTAATGCAAGTATGAACAAGTAATATTTGACGCCTAGAGGAGCAGTAGGAGGTAACTGCAGATGCACCTGGAGGCTTCACTCGGATGTAATAAGTTTGTGCCTCCCTTTTCAAAACTTATAGTGTTCACCAACTAAACTGACCAGGACTATAGAATAACGGTACCGGTATAAATATGTATCTGCCCATCCAGTCATCTAGACTAGCCTTAAACATAGTCATAGTGCTTTCTTTGACCTGCAGAAGTAACATATTCCATAGGCTGGGAATATATTAAATTAGGAGTGTCTCTTTCCAGCAGGTTTTGTTTATTTGTTAGTGTAAATTTAGCTCTATAGTGTGGGCATTTGCAGAGCCACTGGTTTTGCAAAGAAGCGGAAGATAAAATGGGCTGGGTCTCTCACGGAATGAAAACTGTGACACAAGCTACTGAGTATGTGGGAGCTGTGTTAATCTATTGGGATAGTATTTTTTTGGTAAAGTGTCTTTGGGGCCTTTCTGTTTGAGTTATATACTTCAATGTATGCATAACAAAGGGAACACTGTATTCAGTGATGGGTCTGATAAGGAGAGTGTAAAGTGACAGAATATTTTTCATTGATAGTGGGAATCCATTTATTACCATATTTTTAATGCTGGGAGTCCATATGTTATCTAATGTCATTCATAGACATGTAGTGGTACTGAATAATGTGTTAGTTCCAATGTTTTAACCCCTGGCTTATATGTTTGCTGAACATAGTTTTGCTTACTTATATATATTTGTAAGTATATGTGCACACAAAGTATGACAATGTGTATTTTCTGTTGTGCAAACATATGTAGCAGTTAAAGCAATTCACTAGAGTTTAAAAGACTGGAGCACATGCTACAATAAAAATGTTTTTTCAAAGAGTGAAAAAGTCAAGAATGTGTGGGAATGATTGAAGATAATTTTAGTATAGAACACGGAATGCAGGCTTTTTTAACTTTATTAACTATGTTTTCCAACTGTTTAATTTGAATATAATCCATATTAAACCAGATTTGATAACAGATAAAAACCTTTCTTCTCATCTAATCTTAATCTTGACCTAATCTACTGGATAAGATGCAAATTCTTTGCAACCAACTGCCTAAGTCTCTTCACCCCAAACATGTACTCCATTACTTCACCCAGCAGCAGATAGCCATGTTGTTAGTCTTTACACAAAATTTAATTTGTTAATCTCAATCAATTTTATGAGCATATTCCATTTCTGTGTCACAGAAATGTAGTTTTCATATTAATTGCTTCCCTTGTTTGCTAAACAGGATACTGTACTCAGACACTAATTTTCTGATAAATGTGTCGATGTTTTAAGAAGTCAGTTTACAGCCTAGTCTACCTGTGTGTTCTAAAATGCCTTTTGCAGTCTTTTAAAAATATATAGCGCATTCAGCTAAACATATCAAGCATCTGAATGCATGTATATCAGCTGCATACATACGTACATCTGTCATTCTTTGTTATTGCTATTCTACCTTAACACCACTGTACACACGTCGTGGCTTGGCTAAATAAAGAGTCCAAGGACCAGTTGCTTGGCTAACAAAAATAAATGCATAAGTAAATAAATTAATAAATATGTACATACATACATAAATGAATGCATGAATTATGAAACCAAGGCATTTCACTGTAATAAAGATTTTCTTGTTTGGCAACAGGTATATAGTGAGAATAACAAAAGACTGAAACAAAGGAGACTGAAAAAAATGAAAGACATGAAAAAACTGTGGAATTATGAGGCTGTCAGAAGTTAGCGACCACTTCTGAGAAAAACTCTGAGAAGATCTCTAAGGTCTTGAGAAAATATGAAGCCATGGCAAATGGGCTACAGAAAGAAACAAAACAGTATTTTATTTTTGTGTTTTCTTTTTACAGGATATCACAGAGGGTAGTTATGCGAGGTCTAAACTTACCATATTGACGAACAGGCCAAAAGACACAAACATTATGCAAAAATAAGGCAGGTAGAGCTGAACTTCAATAGCTGAATCACTCAAATCCAATGTTGGTAGTAGAAACACACTTTATTCACAAAAAAATATGACACTCTGTAAGCGCTTTCGTTTAAGGCTATGTTAAACTTCATCAGACAATTTAAAAAACATTACATCACATCCTTTTATATAAGTGCTCATTAATTCATTGGACCCTTGAAAAACTGATTAATTAACTGACTACTATGCATGCTACTTTATTGCTATTATAAATACATAAATAAATACATTCATAAATACTTGGTGTAGCTATAATATTTAAACAGCATCTAAACATCCAGATCTTAAAATCATCAGCTCCACAAATAGGCAATGAAGAAATAATATATACCAACCTCAAAATTAACCAAAACAAAACCATCAACATAATTGGATGCTACTTCCCACCTGGCCAAAACATCCCTCCCCTAGAAAACCTCCTCAGCTGGTCTACCCACCATCTCCCACAAGAAACTATCATCTTAGGTGATTTCAATATTGACTGGCAATCCTGTTCTGGCAACAATCCAACCCATCATGTACACCTTCATGGCTTCACTCAACTAGTCCAGTCACCAACCAGGATAAACAAAAACTCCACCAAGCACACTACCCTGGATTGGATACTAGTCAGTAAGAGCCCCCAGTCATATATAACAGGCTGCTTATCAGATAGCCTCAGTGATCACTCCCCAACATTCCTACTCAAAAAATACCTATACCAAGCTAAACCTGTCATCTACCATCAAATACATAAAAACTAAACTTTAACCCACTCACATTCATCTCATCCCTCAAAGAATGTAACTGGCATCCTCTAAAGTACCTCAGTCTAGATGATGCAGTTGAATTTTTTAATACTACCTTCCTGAACATCCTTAATTACCATGCCCCCATAAGATTCTCCGGAACCAAAGCACAACCCTCCCCATGGCTACAAAAATCCACTAAGTCAGAAATGAAAAACAGGGATAAAGCCTGGGAACACTGGTGCAAAACCAAAACCCCCTCAGCTAGACAGAAATTCCTAGAACTACGCAATAGAGTCAAAAAGCTAATAAAACAGGACAAATCCCAATACTACCAGTCTGCCCTAGTCTCCTCACAACACAGCCCCAAACAATTCTGGTCCTCCATAAACTCCATCCTCCACCCAGGTAAAGTCAGTACCCCTCCTCCTAACATCCCTCACTCCTCAGAAAATATTGCTACCTCATTCAACACACACTTCACCCAAACCATACTATCACTAGCTAAACAACACAACCCCCCCCCTCCAACCCACACCTTCAACTAATAATCTCCCCACTGCCTTCTCTTTTTCTCCTGTACCTACCTCCAACATAAAAAAAACTCTTAACTAAACTTAAACCCACCAAATTAGCAGCAGACAGCCTCCCAAGTGAATACCTACAAATCGCAGCTGATGCTCTGGCCTACCCAGTATCCATCTTGATTAACCGATCTCTGTCAGAAAGTTACGTTCCCACACTGTGGAAAGTATCACATATAATTCCCCTCCACAAAGGTGGACCCTCCACAGAACTAACCAATTACCAGCCCATAGCTATTCTCTCTCCACTCTCCAAAATACTAGAGAGATGCATACACTCTCAGGTCTCAGACTACCTCCTTACTAACAACCTCCTTTCCAGTACTCAGCATGGTTTCTGACCAAACCATAGCACCACCACTGCCTTACTCTCCTTTACTAACACTATCCTTCAGCATAAAAACAATGGCTATCTCTCCTCTGCTACTTTCCCAGACCTATCTAAAGCATTTGACATGGTTCCACACAAACAACTTATCTCTTTCCTCAATAACCTATCCTTCTCACAATCGGTCACCAACTGGTTTCAGAGTTACCTGTCTGACCGCCAACAATCCGTTGTATGGCAGAATGACATATCTCCCCAACTACCTGTCTCCATAGGGGTTCCCCAAGGATCCATCCTTGGACCCCTACTCTTCTCTGTTTACACCAATAATCTAGCCTCTGCCACCAAACATGGCACACTCATACAATACGCAGATGACTCGACCATCATCTGCTCAGCCCAGTCCCTACCAAAACTGCAAAAAGTCACACAGGAAGCCTTTTTCTCTGTTGAAACATGGTTATCCGATGCCCAATTAATACTCAACCCAAACAAAACTAAACTACTCATCTTCCAACCTACCAAACATACTCAAAACAACTCTCACTTTAACATCACTGCAAAAGACAACACCACTATATACCCAACTGAACACACCAAATTGCTAGGAGTGGAAATAGACAATAAACTAAAATTTGACATTCACATATCCATGACTATAAAAAAAGTCCACAAAAAACTAGGAGCGTTATACAGAAATAAGCAATTTCTCACCAAAGCCGCAAAGATTTCAATAGCAAATTCCCACCTTATCTCCACCCTACTTTATGCCTCTCCAATATATACCAACCTAAGGCAATGTGATCTAAACAAGCTAGAGACCTGCTACAACAAAATCACCAAATTCGCCACAGGGGCATCCTACCGTAGTCACCACTGTCTCACTTGCTGAACTGGGCTGGCTTGAACTCCCTCACCTCCTTCAGTGGTATCAACTCTCACTCGCCCACAAACTAGTAAACCATCCACTAAATGTCCCATCCCCCCAGAATCTACTCCAGCCCTATCGCACCACCAGACCACTAAGATCCATCAGCAAAAATCACTTGCAGATCACTAAAGCCAATAACTCTGCTGGTGAAGCACTATTCTCTTGCGCCATAGCCAAATTATGGAACTCACGCCCACCCACAATTACCTCCATACCATCATGCACCCACTTCAAAACTTTACTAAAAGCGCAACTAAAAACATGCTGGCTATGCCCTTGCAACTCCCACTTTAATATCATCCACCCCATCCAACCACTACCTTTCTTTCCACTCCACTAACTACCTTGATTATAGCAAGCTCAGATGCTCATAAGCCAGTACTTATTATACAGCAAGAACTTCTTCTTCTTGTAACATTTGTTAATGTCTGGTATGCACTTCACAGATAAAGATTCTAGTTGTCTACTGATGTACTATGTTCATCTGTAAATATGTTGTAAGTAATTGCTATGTAAATTGTTAATCACTATGTAATCCAATGTATATACTGTCTGTTTATTTTAACTGTGGAGCTTTTCTCCCCGGGCCTCCACTGAAAATGGACCTACATCCAGTCGGACACTCCCGGTCAACAAATTTAAATAAAATAAAATAAATAAATAAATAAAATAAAATACTTTTAAAAATACTGAAAGTTAAAAAGTAATAAAAAAGTGATATAGTGTGCTTAAGCGTGTGTATGAATAAAAATCTTATAAATATGTAAAACTTATGTCCATTTAAGAATTATGTATATAAAAAGATATATAAAAAGTATATAAAAATATATATAAAAATATATTTAAAAGTGTATATGTTATAAACATGTATTATAGATGTAAATACACACTTAACTATAATAATTATATATAAAGATTTGTCATGAAATAGCATAGTCAACCAATTGTCTTTCTTTCCAGTGCTTTTAATTTTAGTACTGGGGCTATAGAGCTGCACTCATTTATTCCAGGCCAGTTATCCGCTTGTACTTTTATTTGCCATTTTAATTCTTTTAGCTCTAATTGCACACCCCATGGCTTCTTGACTTCGACTTCTACATGATCAATGGCCATGAAAGAAAATTGGTGGTCATTGTATTCACCAATATGCTTTCCCAAAGCATTATTTAATTTATTTTTCTTGATAGCATATTCATGCTCATATATTCTTTGGGACAACTGTCTGTTTTTCCAATATAAAAAATTGGACATGAATTGCATGTAGCTAAATAAACAACTGCTTTTGACTTGCAATTGTATTTACTATGTAAACTGAATTTTTTATTTCTAAGATAAAAATTGTCACCCGTCTTTACTTTATGGCACCAATGACATGCCCCACATCTTGACATACCTATATTCAACTGGCCGGGTATGTGAATTGTTTGAGAATTTCTTTAAAACTTTTCCCTTTTCTGTAAACTATTTTAAGTTTCTCGTTAATATGACTCCTAAAACAGGGGTCATCTAACAGGATAGTCCAATTGTTTGCAAATACATCTCTTATCATATTATGATCTTGGGAATAAGTAGGCACCAAAGCTTTAGAAAATTCAGACTGATTCACTGGTACACAATTCAGATCATTATCTAGGTTTGCTGCACTATTATTATGAGGCCTGTTACAACCATGAAAATCATTTGGCTTATCTAGAATGCGTTTAAAGTGCCCATTGATTCTATGTGTGGTTACTTCTTGTATCAATGTATCTATTAAAGCCTTAGGATAATCCCTGTTAATGAACATAGTATGCAAAAAATTGCATTCATCTATAAATTCATCAAGATTTGTCACCATCCAGGCTGCCCTAACCAGTTGCCCCTTGACACCAGATTTTTCTGGTGCTCTGGATGTGAACTACTGTAATGAAAAAAAACAGTTTGAATAAGATTCCTTTCTATGTACGAGTGCTGTATAAACTTCATGAATTCTATCTTTAACAAGGTGGACATCCAAATAGTTCATATATTCCACACTGATATCCCAAGTGAACCTTAAAAAATCTGTAGTACTATTAATATATATAAGAAATTAATTTAACATATCTTGTGTGCCATTCAATATGATGCTGATGTCATCTTGAAATCTATGATAAGATTTAAAACATTTATTATATTTAGTATTGAATACAAAATTCCTCTCCCAAAAGGCCATCACTAAATTAGCGTATGCCCCACCACATGGTGACCCCGTTGCGATGCCTTTTTTTTGTAGGCAGTATTTCTTATCAAAAGCTATAAAATTGTTGCCCAACACCATTTCTAAAAGTTCCATTATTAAATTGACTGTATCATCTGCCACTTTATGATGAATGAGCATTTCATTAACCCATTCTAATCCTATAGCTTGTGGGATGACAGTGTAAAGATTGCATACGTCTGTTGTTACTAAAATATCATTATGATCAAATTGGACATCATTCATATGTTTTAAAAATGTCCAAGAATCTTTACAGATTTGTACTTCTTTTCCTAAAATATTCTTAAGTTCATAATCAATGTACTTAGTGCGTGCACAAGTGATAGAATCTCTGCCATCCACTAACGGACGCATTGGGGGGTCACTAACACTCATAGGAATCTTGGGACTGCCAAAGAAAATAGGAATTCTAGGAGAGGTTATGTTCAAGTAATTGTACAAGTCTAAGTTTATCTGTCTTTCAAGGAAAATGTCATTTATCTGACCATATATTTTCCTATAGGCGCCATTCAATTAATTAAGTGACACTTCTATATAAGTGTCGGTGTTCAAAATGTTATTTCGTTTTTTATTGTAAATGTCCTGGCTCATAACTACTGCTCCCCTTCCTTTGTCGGGTCTCATAATTCTTACGTTCTCATTTTTTAATGTATTTAAAATACTTTGTTCATTTTCATTTAAATTCGATTTATAATTACCTCTCATGTTTATTCTCTGTAAGCACTTTAAGTCATGCTCACACATTTTTTTATCTTTCAGTGTTTTTAAAAGTATTTATGAATGTATTTATTTATGTATTTATAATAGCAATAAAGTAGCATGCATAGTAGTCAGTTAATTAATCAATTTATCAAGGGTCCAATGAATTAATGAGCACTTATATAAAAGGATATGATATAATGGTTTTTAAATTGTCTGATGAAGTTTAACATAGCCTTAAACAAAAGCGCTTACAGAGTGTCATATATTTTGTGAATAAAGTGTGTTTCTACTACCAACATTGGATTTGAGTGATTCAGCTATTGAAGTTCAGCTCTACCTGCCTTATTTTTGCATAGTGTTCGTGTGTTTTGGTGGCTGTTCTTCAGTACGTCTATAGGCAATGTGCTTGATCTGTCATCACAGCTGAATGAGGAAGAAGGGTCGATTGGTAAACTAACTGCTTTAATTATGCAGTTAACACAACAAGCTGACTGCTTATATGAGTGTGTTACCCGAGCGTATCTCTTCCAATGCACTTGGTAATACACTCAGGAAGACAAATTCTATGGATTTTAATGCAACGCCTCTTTGTCTGGGGAATAATATCCCCCCATTTCACAATCACAGAGTTAGACCAGACTATCGCTTTCAACTAGAGCAAACGGATGTCAACGTCATCAAGGAGCTTGCGCACACAATAAGGAATATAACAATACTGGCAATTTCACCACTAGAAAGGAAATACCAGTTCTAAATGAATGGCTGGACTCAGCATTTGCTCTCTCTGCAGGACAGAATCAAGGTACTCAACTAACAGATCACAAACTTAATGATTTTGATAGTAAACTAGCTAAAGGCAGAAATCTACAACTAGAGAATGCTTACTTAAGGAAGTGTAACAAACTGAACATTATCCCCGAGGGTTTGTGGTTTTGGCGCTAGCCTTCAGGACTAGTTAGCAATTCTCCCTTACATATGGATTTAATGCAGCTGTTCGACAAGTGTGGCAAAAATCCTTTAGATATTATGACTAAATATAACCAGAAGGACATTGATGTGCTTATGAATGAATTGTTTTAGACAGAGACATTAGGGAATATATATCTTAAGAGAACATAAAGTATGAGATGTTACGTGTTTACAGTAGCATTGAAAAACAAATTGCCAAGCTTAAATCTGGCAAAATGCAAAAATTAGAAAGTGACTTGAGCCAATATGCCAATGGAATTGCATATCCTAAACCCCCAGGTGGGCAACGGAGAAACAGATTTATAATGCTGATAATTTTAATAATGAGCCAACAGATTCAAGGGACAGTACACAACAGCCTAACCAACTATATGACCAAGAGTTCCCAGAACTAAGAAGGTCAGAAAGAATAAAAAATAAAACCAACCCCCAAAACATGTACAATCAATCAGCAGGGTTTCAAGGGGCCAGGCCGAAAATGAAGCAGTGGAGGACTTAAACAATGATAACATTTCCAGCATGAATCTTTGTATAATGAATGACATTCAGCAGTCTGATTTTAATGCCAATCAAGTATCTGAGCATGTCAGCAATATTATTGTTAACAATACAAGAGTAGATTTTAAAGTTTACAATTTTTCAGATGCATACGTAGATGAACATGTTGCAGATTTATAAGCCAAAGGAACATTTGTCCCAACTAGGCCCTTTGATTTTACCAGCACGATGATAGATCTCAAAATGTTTTTAAGAAAAATAAACTTTAGTTTGCTATATCAAAATAATATAGACAATGAGAGAAGCAAATATGGCATAAGCAGTATCTATAATCCCCCCTACACCCTAGATGAATTACCTATGAAAAAATATGTGAGCATGAGTTAAAGTGCTTACACAGAATAAACATGAGAGGTAATTATAAATCGAATTTAAATGAAAATGAACAAAGTATTTTAAATACATTAAACAATGAGAACGTAAGCATTATGAGACCCGACAAAGGAGGGGAGAGCAGTAGTTATGAGCCAGGACATTTACAATAAAAAACTAAATAACATTTTGAACACTGACACTTGTATAGAAGTGTCACTTAATGAATTGAATGGTGCCTATAGGAAAATATATGGTCAGATAAATGACATTTTCCTTGAAAGAAGGATAAACCTACACTTGTACAGTTACTTGAACACGACCTCTCCTAGAATTCCTGTTTTCTTTGGCAGTCCCAAAATTAATAAGAGTGTTAGTGACGCCCCAATGCATCCATTAGTGGATGGCAGAGATTATATCACTTCTGTATGCGCTAAGTACATTGATTATGAACTTAAGAACATTTTAGGAAAAGAAGTATAAATCTGTAAAGCTTCTTGGACATTTTTAAAACATATGAATGATGTCCAATTTGATCATAATGATATTTTAGTAACAATAGACTTATGCAATCTTTACACAGTCATCCCACAAACTATAGGGTTAGAATGGGTTAATGAAATGCTCATTCATCATAAAGTGGCACATGATACAGTCAGTTTAATAATGGAACTATTAGAAATGGTATTAAGCAACAATTTTATAGCTTTTGATAAAAAATACTTCCTACAAATAAAAATCATCGCTATGGGGTCACCATATTGCGGGCATACGCTAATTTAGTGATGGCCTTTTGGGAGAGGAATTTTGTATTCAATACTAAATATAATACATTTTTAAAGTCTTATCATAGATTTCAAGATGACATCAGCATCATATGGAACGGCACACAAGATATGTTAAATTAATTTCTTATATATATATTAATAGTACTACAGATTTTTTTAAGGTTCACTTGGGATATCAATGTGGAATATATGAACTATTTGGATGTCCACCTTGTTAAAGATAGAATTCATGAAGTTTATACAGCACTCATACATAGAAAGGAATCTTATTCAAGCTGTTTTTTTACATTACAGTAGTTCACATCTGGAGCACCAGAAAAATCGGTTGTCAAGGCAGCCCAGATGGTGACAAATCTTGATGAATTTATGGATGAATGCAATTTTTTGCATACTATGTTCATTAACAGGGATTATCCTATGGTTTTAATAGATGCATTGATACAAGAAGTAACCACAAATAGCATCAATGGGCACTTTAAACGCATTCTAGATAGGCCGAATGATTTTCATGATTGTAACAGGCCTCATAATAATAGTGCAGCGAACCTAGATAATGATCTGAATTGTGTACCAGTGAATCAGTCTGAATTTTCTAAAGCTTTGGTGCTTACTTATTCCCAAGATCATAATATGATAAGAGATGTATTTGTAAACAATTGGACTATCCTGTTAGATGACCCCTGTTTTAGGAGTCATATTAACGAGAAACCTAAAATAGTTTACAGAAAAGGGAAAAGTTTTAAAGAAATTCTCAGACAAACAACTCCAGTGCCCGGCCAGTTGAATATAGGTATGTCAAGATGTGGGGCATGTCATTGGTGCCATAAAGTAAAGACGGGTGACAATTTTTATCTTAGAAATAAAAAATTCAGTTTACATAGTAAATACAATTGCAAGTTAAAAGCAGTTGTTTATTTAACTACATGCAATTCATGTCCAATTTTTTATACTGGAAAAACTGAGATACAGTTGTCCCAAAGTATATATGAGCATGAATATGCTATCAAGTAAAAATAAATTAAATAATGCTTCGGCAAAGCATATTGGTGAATACAATGACCACCAATTTTCTTTCATGGCCATTGATCATGTAGAAATCGACAAGAAGCCATGGGGTGTTCAATTAGAGCTAAAAGAATTAAAATGGCAAATAGACAAGCCGATAACTGGCCTGGAATAAATTAACGTAGCTCTATAGCCCCAGTACTAAAATTAAAAGCATTGGAAAGAAAGAAAATTGGTTGATTATGCTATTTCATGACAAATCTTTATATATAATTATTATAGTTAAGTGTGTATTTACATCTATAATACATGTTTATGACATATATACTTTTTTATATGTTTTTTATATATATTTTTATATACTTTTTATATATCTTTTTCTATACATAATTCTTAAATGGGCATAAGTTTTACATATTTATAAGATTTTCATTCATACTCATGGTTAAGCAAATCATATAAAAAAATTTTATTACTTTTTTATCTTTCAGTATTTTTAAAAGTATTTATAAATGTATTTATTTATGTATTTGTAATAGCAATAAAGTAGCATGCATAGTAGTCAGTTAATTAATCAATTTATCAAGGATCCAATGAAGTAATGAGCACTTATGTAAAAGGATGTGATGTAATGGTTTTTAAATTGTCTGATGAAGTTTAACATAGCCTTAAATGAAAGCGCTTACAGAATGTCATATTTTTTGTGAATAAAGTGTGTTTCTACTACCAACATTGGATTTGAGTGATTCAGCTATTGAAGTTCAGCTCTACCTGCCTTATTTTTGCACAGTAAGCTTACCATGTGTTTAACCCTTTAAACTATTAAAATGGGTGATGATTTCTGTTTTAATGTTGTTGCTATCATTATTATTATTAATTTTTTTTTTAATGCCAGCTCTCTGCGTTCAGCCAGAAGATCATTTAGCAGTCCTGGTAACTTGAGAAGGAATAAGCCCCTTGCTGCAAACTGGAATTTGGAGTGAATGCAACAGTCTCTCCACTATCATACTTGGAAACTCTTCATGCCTTCAGCAGCAGATGTGACTTCTCCACTGAGGTCCTCAGCCTTATGTCTAGGAACATCAGTCCACTCTTCAGCTATTCATCTGAGAGCTTTTGCAACTTTTTGTCCCTACAGCTTCATATCTGGTAACTCTTCTACTGTCTCCAGCTTCCCTTGATGTATGTCATATGTTTCCAGTCTCCAACCTTGAAATAAAATGCCTTTAGCCTTGTAAGTGTCTTTTCCTGTGTCTGCATCTTAAAAGACTGCTAAGGCCTCTTTACTTTTTCTGTTTAGCTTTATAACAGATACTGTTTCCATTTCAACCCTGCAAGGTAGGTGCTTGTCTCCTATTTCTTATCTGGTTTCTCCATCGTCTTTCATTTCAGAATAACTTCTCAACACCTTCAATTTTCTAGCTGGTATTTCTGTCTGTGTAAAATACCTTGCACATAATAATTTACTTTTTGTCTGCATTCCTACTGTGTACACTGTCCTGCTTCCAGGCTATGGCTTTCAAAGCTGATGTCTCTGACTTTGTCTGATCAGAACATCTGAAAGTAATGCAAGCAAGAGGAGCAGCACAACTAGAGAACAGCATGCAGCGTTCGAGAAAAAAAAGCGTTTCGGTAACGGGAAACTAGAAGGATGGTTCAAAATGCAAGCTGATACTTTGTTGCTGTAGTTCCTCATGGAGAGACTTGAATACTAATAATTGTTTGAATAATAAACAAACTCATTTTGTATGACTGACCCGAACCTGCGAAAAAAAAGCCCGTCTATGAACCAGTCAAATGTTAACGATGTATGAATGCCTGAACAGGGAAATAAAAACAGTTGTACTATTGTAATGTTTTAAAGACACTACATATGTAGTCCACTGTTGTGGTCTGTTATGGAAAACACCAGATGTTTATGTTGCTTCTGCTGCAGTGTTCTCAGGGAGCCACGGAGTGTCACAGCAAAATTATAAATGCACATATCCTGTAGTGTTTGGATCTGTACACCACTTAGGCTGCAAAATTGTTTATCTTGCTGTCAGTACTTTGCTGAATCCTGTTTTATTAATGAAGTTTATTTACATAACCAAGCTGTAATGTCTCTATGGCATTGTGTCTGTTCACTAGAAAGACATTGCCTTTTCTGTTACGTTTGACAAGAATAAGGATGGTAGAAAGAAACGCTGCTCATGGTCAGATCTAAAAGTTTCTGAGAAAGAACGCAAACTCAGTGCCTACACTGTCAGCTTAAAGTATGTGACAAAAATCCATTATCTAACATAAGTGGTGTGGCTATACATTCTAGCTGTAATGAGAAATATAGAATATATCCAAGAAGTAACAGGTCAGATTCCTGCCTTGCTGTCTCAGAACCATGGCACTTGTTTTTTCTTGTATGCCCTTAGTTCCCATTGTCATACATGTATAATTCAGAAAACCTTGTAGATCTCTCATTTAAGGTACAGTATTTGGACCACACAGTAGTCAGAGGCCAGAGGCCATGTGCTGTGTTTCAAAAGCCTAATTCAGTTATGTCATCTTTATCTGTACCATTTAGCCTTTATTAACTGCTCCTGGCCTTGAACTATACTAATATTTTTTGTCGTTAACCATGTAATGAAATGAGCAGTGTGCCATGCAAAATGCACCAGACGTTAGTTACTACTTTGTACTGTATGCTGATGTGCTGCATTTTCATGCTTATATTTGTGGCTGAATCAGGATTACTGATATTGCTAGACATAGCAGTTACAGTGGCTCAGCACTCCCATGTTGATGCCAGAAGATCAGAAGAATATGGGGTTTATCCCACACCAGATCCTTGGATTTGTATTCCAATACTGCTGCTGTAATGCAGCCCATGGTTGGGGGGGGGGGTCCTGCACTCCTAAGAAGTCATCTTTTAGAGAATAGTTTAAAGTGATGTCTCATCTACCTGACTCAGAGGTAGCTCAGGTATATGTTAAAGACTACATGGCACTTACTGAAAACAATAGAGATGCTTTAGTGTTATTATGCATCATATATGCATACATATTGTATATTTTATATATGTGTATATAAAAATGGTAGGGAAATTCCCCCAGCATCTTTACGAAATAACCCCAACTCAATAAAAATATCATCTTTTGTAGGCCATTGCCCTAGTGTACCTAACCTAGTCAGCTAAAATAAAAAATAACATATACTATCACTCTCTCAAAGCAGGCTTTTGTGTTTAACTGTCAACATGGGAACATTTCCCCGCAGTTGAAATCATTGCTTTTCTGTAGAGGACTGGCTAGTTGAGGAAAGGAATTGGATGTGCTGGAAATATTGCAGGATCAGTCTGATGCTGAGATATCATACCTGCTGATTAATTACTTTTTCATTTCTTTGATTTATTACTATATGGCATGCCTTGTTAAAGCAAAGGAGTTACAGTTGCCCTTAAATAACTGTCTTTGTATATGTGAGGGGTATTACCTTTCCTATAGTAGGTTATTCTGATTTTAGAAAGTATGACTGAGTCTACAGATATTTGAGTTGGTATCCATTTCAATTTCTCCTTTCATGCATTATAAAATAAAAAGAAACTGAATCATTCTATTTATCAATTTAAAACCGCATTTCAAGAGAAAAACAGACTCTTTTCTGCTAAAGGCACTTTGTAAGTTGTCTGTGTTACACTTACAACTGAACCTTAATGTTGGCCTGTGACCATCTATTGGGCTCCTATGTTTCAGGTTCCACAGACCCCAGCACATTGAACTAGCAGATTCTTCTTTCTCTGCATTTGCAGACATTCTTGGCATAAAAGCAGATTTAAGAAAGCTGATGTTTCCTTGTAGTTTAGTTGTGCAGTATTGCGATAGTTTCTTTTTGTGTCAACCCCACCATATTTTCACAACATGGTGTCATGATTAAGCAGCATGGGTTGTTTTGTAAAACACCCAGATAAAACAACAGTGCAAGCACACTTTCAGAACAGCTTCCAACCCATCAAGTCATTATTCTGGCCATAATGTCCTCACCTTCCTTTACTGATTTATTTACTCTTGTTCATCTCTGAAGTTTGGCACAGTTACATTTTCTACTTTTTTTGAAAGCACTGAGAAAAGGTAGTTTGGTATAGAGGACTACATGTAGCAAACATATGCATGTATCACTGTGTTTTTTGAGAATTGAGAATTGTCTTGCAGTAGGAAACAAACTAGATCTCAAAGAAAACAGAGTGATATTTCAGATATTTAGTAAGTGCCACTGCTGTTTGTGTAGACCATTAGGTACCATTTCTTTAAATAAGCACATTCATTTGAGACTAAAAAAACTAAGTAGGCAGTTTGCTGAAAGATGTATAATTTACCCAAAGATTTGGTGAACTTAGAGTTACTTATTCATAGTCTCATAGGCAAATACTAATCTATCACTCTGCAGACTATTACATGCCTAGTCAACAACCAGAGGTCAGAATCAAACCCTGCACTTTGTATCTTTGAGGTAAAAAAATTAACCATTACACCAACCTCCTAATAATAGTTAGGAGTTCAGGCAGCACAACCTCTTACATAGGAAGTGCAGGGAGCATTATCAGTAATATAAAAAAAAAATTGGTCCCAGATGGCCCATGTTCAGTTAGTGGCACAGGTGCTGGAGGTGCTGCAGGGGAGGGTGAGAATGAGGAGTTAGCTTCAGCCAGCCTATCCTGGGAGGAGTAAGCCTAGGCTTATTGCAGTAAAACAGTGCCATAAGCCTTGTGAGCTATGTCCTGCCAAGCTGGTGTGCCAGTTAGCTGGGAGGTTGTGCATGTGTCGAAACACTCATTCACCTGCTGAAGGCAGTGATTGCAGAGCATGCAAGGCAGCTGCAGAATGTCAGAAGTTAGGTACACTCCCTGGCTATGGTGTGACACTACACCAGGATTATTTAACCCCTCAACAGCCCCAGACATTGGTTAGGTTGCACTCATGGGAGGCTTAGGTGGGTCTAGTAGACCGGTGAATGATGAGAGGAACTCGTGGCAGTGCAAGTGCAAGCTGATGGTCGGCTGCAGGGAGAGAAAAGTTTTTTTGGTGGGTTGCCCAGTTCATCTTTTGGTCTCAACCAAACAAACTTTTCAGAATTAATCTTCAACAGACTGTAGCATATTTAAGCACCCTTATGTGAAATTTTGTCTCTTGCAACTGGTAATATTTTGCCCTGTAATTCTTTGCCAGGGCATTTGCTCAATTTGACATATAATCATTTCCAGGTTGTTGCTATGAATTGAGCAATAAGAATTCTGACATTTTTTGCAACTCACCTACTAAGAATTTAAGTTTTAGTGAGCTATAATTAATGAGGATCTGACTGGGGAAAGCTAAAATCCATAGATGTTAAACATCATTTTTCAAAAATACTGTCTAGGGAACTGTGATACAAATTAAGGGAGTTTCAACACACACACACACACACACACACATATTGCAGTGAAGTAATAGCTGACTTTGCACTAGCAGATAAATATAATGTTTGAGACTATTAATTGCACATCTTCTACTTAAATATGTAAACCAGTTTATTTATTTATTTAATGAATTGAATGGTTGGCTTTGTTAGAAAAAAATGTAAATTTAGTATTGTGTTCCATCAGTTTACTGTAAATGCTGTGCACTTGTGAATCATCTGATTATGTGTGAATCAAACCTGTAATTACTGCAGTGATGAAATACTTTATTTTTTCTTGGAAGTTTTACAGAAAATGTTTGCTGCATTTTTGTATATGTAAATAACTTTTTTAGGCTTGTAATGTTTTGGAAAACATATATATTTTATACTGTACAGGTGTGATGCTGTAAACTTTTACATAAAATAAAGGGAAAAGGAAGCTCTACTGTTGTTACTACTATAAATTTTATTGCAAAACAGAACCTATGCCAAATATACATACTTTTATTCCATGTAGCTTGAAAAGTGGTACTTAATTATTGCTACTAATGTTATTACTATAAGACTGCTCTGTATTACATAGACTGCGACTGAAGTGAATGGGAAACCTATATGTCTACTAGTAACCTGTTAACAGCCTTTTGGGACCCTTGTGTGTTAAAATGCACTGGGCAGGAAAAAAGTCTATATAAATAAAATCTGCTGACTTGATGTTAAGGGGACCCTGTTGTATAATGCTGATGAACACAAACCAGACATCAGCCGAGACATGAGGAAGAGAATGGAAGTTCTAGCTGAGCACAGCAGTTATGCCACCAATAACATATATTAACTTTCAAGTAAGTACAAACATGCACATTGCCTTTTTAGTGACACGGGCCATAAGAGTAAGGATGCACAATAAAGTGCTTTAAGATAGCTAACTGGTTAGCACATCTAATCTTTAAATTAAGCCTATGCTGTAATGTTAGATTCCATGGATATTCAGTGTACTATTAATAGTACTCAAAACCGTTAGGCCAAATGGGGTGTTGCCACCATAAAACATTGTCTTGCAGATGGACTCACCAACCCAACTGTCCAGTTCATTATTAAGAACAGCCAGAGAATGAGGTAATCTAATATATACCGTGGCAACGCTTGCCAGAATTTACCCTCTCCCTTTAAACAAAGTATTTGTCCTTAACTTACGATGGAGCAGCAGGCAACTTGAACAAAAAATATATATTTCTTGTATGTGCACTGTGACCAGCAAATTCCCCACCATAAACTGATGCCATGTTTTCATCATTCAGACATCAAAATAACATGCATCTCATTAGTCTGCATGGCACACTGAATATAGTTTTAGAGGCCTTAATTTGTCCTTGTATTCCACCCATCAAAGGCCATATATTATCCTCATAAATGTTCTCTGAATTCTTTCCAATGTAAATACACAAAGCATAGATATATACAAGCTGCCTCACCACAGTCAATATGTAGTTTGACAAGAGCAGTGTATAAGGGAATCATCACTTTGCTATCCATATTTCTGACTGTCCTTAGTATCCCTTCATAAATGCACAACACAACAACAGATTCACAATTATTGAAACTGAGTTTTTCATCAGTAGTCATGCCTAAGTTCTTGACAGATAATACAACAAGAATGATCTCTTGATCTGTGGTGTGTAGTTACCCATGATTAATTTTCCAAAGTATATCTCACTACATTTCTCAGGATTAGACTGCGTTGTTGCCTCACAGTAAGACGCTGTCCGGTTCGATTCTCAGCTAGAACGTCTTCTGCATGGAGACATGAGTGAATGGGTGTACCTTTGCTGAAGGTTGTGCGTCAGGCCTGGCAAGCCGGTACGTAAAAATCAACTGCCAATCATTAGCGGACCGGAGTTCCGCTGTGGCGACCCCTAACCGGGAAAAGCTGAAAGACACAAACAAAGACTCTACTCCACTGACCACTCAAATAGACTGTTTACTTACTTTTGAAGAGTGCAGTGGTCGACAACGTTTCTAACCACTGTCCCAGTCTTGATGTCATCTGCATATTTGCTCATTTGCACATCCTTAGGAAAAAAATGAATGGTGGACATAAACTAAAAGACCCTAATACAGAACCCTGAGGCACTCCAACAGTCACAATTGCTTCAGCTAAATATCTGTATCTTATTCAAAGGCTATAATTTTATCATCTAGTAAGCTTGTAACCCACATTGTGATAAAGTTGCTAATTTTTGGTCTTTTCATCAACTCAAGAATAGCCCAGTATGGCAAGCAATCAAAGGCATTAGATAGATCAAATTAAATTGCTGGAAAATTATCCTCAAGTGGGAGTGGATGGGAAATAGGAAATACACCCCGGGGATCACTACTGTGTCTCTGCTCAACAGTGGCACAGGAAAATAACTTTTTTGGGTGGCTTAAGCCAGGGAACCTTGTTGGCTAGGCTTACATAGGCCCTTGGGCCTATAGCCTAGTACCTACCCATGAACCTATGAATCAAAAGTATCCACCACACTGGAGCAGAACTCAATAGATTACTTTGACAAGATATTCCAGCAATAAATTCATGATGTGTAATATCAAAGAGCTGCCTAGTGTTGGAGGGTATTAGGGACAGAACAGTTCTGTTATATACCTTAGCAATAATACCTGTCAGACTGACTGGGCAATAGCTTGCAGCAGTACTATTTTTAATACCCTTTGGCATTGGTGTAACTGTTACTGTTTTCCAGTTGTCAGGTACATAACCACTGCCCAGGTTGTAATGGAAAAGATATGCTATTCACTCACCATTCTAAATACATTTTATGAGAGAAAATATCATCTGTATTAGACCGTGCCTGATACAGCATTGTATTTGGTAGCCTTCACTCCCATCTCACCTGCCTCCACCAAGATACCTGAACAGGAAGTAGCACTGCAAGTCAACACGATGTGTTCACTATTACGCAATAATACAGAACAGCCAGAAAGTATTTACAAAGAGAATTATCTACACGAGGATGTTCCACCACGACAATATTTTTCTCAAGTAATTCAGTACTTCCTGTGAGTGTTCTACTTTAAACTGGTACATGTTTAAAAAAAGCTTTATAGTTGTCCCTTGTGTGATCAGCTAGACGTTTTTCACAGCTGTTTTCTGCCTTCTAACAGATTTTTTTAAAGTTCTTAGAAGCTTTTTTTGAGATTTTGGGTATATTCCAGTGCTGAAAATCTCCTTGTCATTCACTAGAGGTGTTGTTTTCTTATTAAAACACTTTTGGAGAGAATGTTACCACCATGGGGGATGCTTCATGCCCTCATAGTTAACTATCCAAGTTTCAAGCTGAATAAAGCTATTTACTTAAGAATCCATACATTCATAGAATAGCTCCCACTTTTCAGACATATTTTTCCCAATTGTTAACTCTTCCCACCTCCAATTTATTTCATTTTCAATCACAGTGTAAATATCCTGATAGACCTTCCTTAATTGCAAATTAAATTGCTGTGGAGCTTGCACTAGCCTGTGGTTAAAATTTCATCCCACATCACAGTAGTCAGAGTTACCAGTATTGGGGACAACTGAACATTTGATACCAAACTCTGAATTTTTAAAAATTAGTGTCTAGTATATTCATCCTTTGAGTACTAGCATTAATAATTTGTTGGTAACCCACAAAAGAGCACTTCTCTGGTAGTCCTAAATACTTCCTCATGACTTCACAGAGTTCTAGTTTATAGATAATGCATCAAGATCACCCTCAATAAATTAACCCTTCTCTTGCCAACTACCGACATCATTCTCGGTTGTCTCATTCTCAGCACTGTTGATATTTGCTGGTTTAGAAAACGCAACAAATGAGTGACAAAATGATCTTTCATTTCCAAATATTTGAGAGAGAGAGAGAGAGATCTTATAGGTCAAAGAATCAGAACAGTGATTCTAAGAGTTTTTTTTTTAATTCCAAGCCAAGTGTTGACCTTAAAATATTTGCTTCTTATAATGCATGACCCTATTTTCTCTCATTGCTTTAATAAATAAAGATATGTTAGTTAGGAGACTAGAGACATTTTAAACACTCATTAAGAAGGCAAACCTATATACAGAGACATTACTTTTTATTTAAATAAATAAGTGCACAAATAAATGTGCATACATCCGTGTATCTTTAATAAGATTTAAATAAGTGTCCTTGTATGCTAAACACAGCATTCTCCTGAGTATATGAAAATTAATATTATGAAAACTAATTTCCAGCAACGTCTCTGTATGGTAAACCCTTAATGTAAGGTATTTTCAAAGAAGACTTCCTTTGATCTGCTTGTAAATGCTGATTTCAGTTAAATTGCAGGCACATAATGAGCTGTTATACTCATAGAATGTAGAATACATTTCTAAAAGTTGATAAGAATAAAAGGATTTCTACATGCAATAGTGCTATGAAATAAGTTCATTTGGGCTAATGCTCCTTATTTGATTTCATTAGCAGAATGTCCACCATGAAGGAAAGTTTGCTCCTAAATAATAATGGTTCCAAAAATCTTTCATCCTCTCCACCACATCTGGTGCTAAACTGTTTAATGATATAAGGTGCTCTAGTTTATGTTTACCCAGTAACATACATTATATTTATTACAACTGAAGTTCACCCCAGGTGTTTTACCCACAGATTCATACTGCATAAGTAGGAATTTATCTTCTGAATGTTATGACATGAAGACACTATAGCCCCATACTTACAGTCACCAGTGTGTTTTGAAAACCAGCAATAAAAACTTTGGAAAAGTTGAGAAACATAATTGAATAAAATGTGTTCCAAGATGGATCCTTAGATAATAGGTGTCCAATGAGAAAAATCTCTTTCAACTTTACAGTCTGTTGTTAATCCGTGTTATAACATATAGATTGGTATTGACTAATGAGGTTATAAATTGTGCCATCAGCACAGACTGCTGTCTGCAGTCATGCCAACAGTGACACAGACGTTTGATCAGAAAAGTCAGACTAGATCCACCAGGTACAAAGTCTTGCTTATCTATAAATAGTTGGAAAGAGTTCATTTTACATTTTCCAGGACTGATGATACATGAGAAGCAGTTAAATATTTTGACCATGACCCTTGCCAACCTAAACTGGATGTTGACTCACACAAGTGGACTGACAAAGCCAGTAATCATTTGGGAGCTTCTGTACTTATAACGTTGTTTTATTATCTGTCTTGCTGATGAGTCCTAACTACTAGTCTGATTAGACTTGAGCAGTAGTCACTTTTAGAGCTTACATTTGTAGATGTGATGGGTATCTTCTGGAAATTCATGCATTGTTGTCTCCCTTTTCTTATCAGTTGATCAGTTTTCCATTGCACCATAAATTATATTTTTGCCAGAATGTGGGCATTGCTTTTGTTTAAAGCTTTTTGCAACTGGGTTCCTGCACACACGTTTTTAATGTCCACTAAGTCTGAGCAATTATTATTGTTTAAGTTATGTATGATGCCAGCTGTAGTCTGTCATAACATGTAGTCCTTGCTCCTTTGCAGACAACCACTATCTCATATTTTTGTTGACACAAATGCTCTGCCATATTTACTTTGATTTTATTTCAGGCAGTTCTATCACCAGGATGCCCTGCATTACAATCTTTATCAGTGAAATCTACAAGTCGAGTACAGATTTATTCACCTGATGTGCTGTTGTCATCCTGGGAATATTTAGCCCACTGTCAGAAGAGGTATTTAGTAATGAGGCTGAATATTCTGTGTTCATAATGGAGGAAAGTGAAGAGCAGTATGCTGCAGCAACCTTTGGCCTTCCCTGTTACTCTTCAGTGAAAAGAGAGAATACTATAGACCCTGAGAGCATATCTTGAAAATTATTTTTCCAAGCCTGTTAGAATATAATAGTTTCCATTGTGTAGAAGCAAGAGTCTACAAAGGTAGCACTAATAAAATAAGCAACAGTAAGTAAATTTATTTAGAATGTTTGTCAGTCCTTTCATGTCCCTGTGTTTTACTCAAATGTTGTGTGCTCTGGGATATCACATTTGTTTCATGATGCAATCCAAACCTGATTTTCCTAAAAAGATGATTATACTGTTATATGTTGTTGATGTTTTGATAGAAACAAGTCAGAAACTGACCTGTAATATTATGGGTGCTTTTTTTAGGTCCAGTGTAACTGAAACATTGATGCCATATAGTTGAATATTATTGACAAATGTGTCTGTGCTTTACTGATATTTAGAACTGCAGCTTGTGGGGGTATTGTGATAAAACACCAAAAAACACCCACTTTAAAATGGCAGAACTGATGGAAAGTCTCTCTCAAATAGTTACTGTGACCAAGATTGGTGCTGTGATAAGAATAGGATAACCATGACACATACGATGATGCCAGGTTTCATCCTCTGGTATTTATGTGAACCAGCATTTTTGGTCCATCCTTCCACCTATGTGTCCATTTCCTAAACAGCTTGTCATTGTGATATTTAGGGTGGTAACATGCTGCCCAGAGTACATCAGATCTCTATCTACAGTAGCAGACTACACCTTGTCCTGTGGGATGCTTGGGCAATGCAAAACAAGATGAGAGATCTAATCCTTCGGACATGTCCTGAATCTGCCTCGGTCCTCTTTATGATAGGCTGTGCCTGATGCTCTTCCCATGGGTGCCACCCAGGGGTCATCATCACAAAGTGTAGAACCCATCCTAATTCCTGTCAATAGCTGGGAACAGAGATGTTATTCTGAAATACTCCTGAATTGCCAGGTTCCTCCCTTTATTATAGAGAATGAGACCAGCTATCATGTGAAGGAGCCTCACCTATGCCTTTTCTATACATGGTGATATCCTTTCAGTCACCATCCAAAGCTCGTTACCATAAACAAGGATGGAGGGACAAATAGATCAGGTATTTGACAGCGTCCTCTTCTGACTCACTTCCTACTTCAGCACTCAAGTGCAATGCAATATATGGATAATGCCGCAGCTTTACTTGGCGAGTCAGCAGTCTCCTAATTCCATCCATCTTAACTCCTGAAGTGCACAAGAAATTCATACTCCAATCTACTTTCTTCCAGATTTCATCCTACCTGCTTCACAATCTACAGTGAATCTCATTGTAGGTCACTGTCACTCAAGGCTAAGACTGTTTAGCATGATTTGCAATTCTTGATTCAGATTTTCAAAATGTATCATAGTTATAAGAGAGGAACAGTAAGTTTATTTGAAACAGTCTTATACAGCCAAGACCTTGCAAAGTCACATTCATTCTTACTCCCTATACAGTGAATTTCATTTAATGGAATGGACTTTTGATACAAACATGTCAAGTGAAAGTACAGTCTATCATTTTTGGTGGGTGACAACATCTCTCCTTCTTCCAAACATGGGGTTGTGTCCCCTGCCTGTGCCCCCCTTTATCCTTATTACTATACATCAGCTTTCTGTTTGCCACACCTGCGTAAGGGAGTATCTCCCCTTGGGTCCCGATCATTTGATCAGCTAACCAGATTGCCAAAACCCATATGGTCAACAATTTAATTTGTCAAAGTGTTGTGACTGAGATCATTGTACAGTGGAGATCAGGGAATTTGCCCTTTTCCCCACTGTTGTGTAATCTCAGAGTTGGTATGTATAATTATCAGTTGTGGGGGGATGCAGGCGGGACTTGCTCCTCTGCAAAAACATTGTTTGTGTTGTTCTCGGGTGCTGTTTGGCTTCTTTTAGTTGATCAGCAAAATAAATTATCAGACATGTGGTCTCATCCATACAGACTTTGACAATCCAGTTCATCAATCAAATGAACTAGATCCCTAATCTTAAAGTTCTCCACTTTAATAAACTGGATACTCAACTTCTTGCCAAAAATCACAAAATGTGCAGTGTAGCTTTGTGAAACAAGACAAATCTCCTTCCATCTTTTGGATGTAAAAACTCCTAAAACAATTTCTCATCCTAAGTATTTCATCTTATTCTGGAGCCATAGTCCTTGATATTGATGCAGGAATAAATAAAAGGAGGAGTGCATTCCCCAATTTTCATTGATATTATGCTCTTGTAGTTCTTCCTTATTCCGTTTAGATTTTGATTAAAGTGTTGTACTGCTTTCTGTAGTTTTGTCATACTAGCCCATGAAAGTAACATTTTCATCAAGCTCTAAGGCTGCTTTATTTAGACTGTGCTTGTATTCA